>NW_020450786.1:117479-225473 GCF_003343035.1 Apteryx rowi
CTCTCCCCAGGACAGTCACAGTATCCAACCGGTGCCGGCGCATCTGCCGCGCTCTTCGCGCGGGCACGGGGCAGTGTTGCCACCAGCAGGGAACTTCACAGGCAGTGAAGAGTTTCTTTTCCAGAAACTGACAGTCCCGCTGCTGTGTTTGCTTGTGGGGGGGTATCTTGCTTTACTTCTGCTCTTTGCGATGTGGACGCCTTTTGTAGATATGTGATGCATAAAGAAATACCTCCTAAATCAAACTTTTGAGTAGCTGCTATCAAAAACATTTGCTAGCAGGACTATGTGTTTTGCTGAAAAGATGTACTAGCTTACGGAAGACCCTGACTGAAGAGGCAGATGACATCATAATTTGCAAAAGTAATCCCTTCCGACTTTTTGATTATTTTTCCAGGAAAGGCTTAGATGGAGACGGAATGCCTTGTAAATACATGTAGTGCTGTCTGAACAGCACGGAATTTAGAGCTTGCATAGGACTGTATTAGGAGTTAAAAAGTCCAAATAAAATCGTGGAAGATAGGTGCTGCATTTGAGAAGTTCATCCAGTGGGGCAGTTCAGTAAAGCAACAGCTGAAATTGCTTTTGGAGTTTCCTGTCTGACAGGTGGAAAGAAATTCTCAAGAGTTTCTGTTTTGTTTTGTCAGAATTCTTTCATTTGAGAGCTGAATTCAATATGTTATTATAAATTTCCAAATGGAGTTTTAAATCTCTGGCCCACCTTTTTTTTGGACAGGGATGGTCTTTTGCTCTGTATTAGTGCAGTATACAGTGCAGCTCAGTTCTGGTTGTGCTCTTTAAGCATCAAAGAGTATAAGTACTGCTGGATAATATACTGAAGATTTTGAAAGGCATTATTAAGTATCATTTCTAGATTTTTTGATTCATTATAGTGAATAGGATTTTCTAAACTTGCTGTGAAACTAACTCAAAGTTATAGATATTCTAAGTATTAACTATGACAGGACTTGAGAGGGGAAGAGAATTTTGAGTGAAGAGCAATGCTGTGCTCGGGATCACTTGTGTGCTCTACCTCTGTGGTTGAACACAAATTAAATTTAGGACTTTGTGATGAGATGGCTTTTGTGTAATATTCAGTCCTGATCCTTCAGAGACATAAGAGTAGGTTCAAGGGCTCATATTGTATACACAATTAATGTCAATATTAATCTATATGGAAGACAAACACTGTGTGTCATGCTGAGTGACACAGAAGAGAGTTTTACAGAGTCCCCCATCATGTCTGTGTATGGGAAAACAGGAGGAGCAGGGTTTTGAGTGGAGCAAGGTAAGGTCTGATATCGCACAGCGGTTCTGTCAGAGGAGGAGGATGAGGCTGCACTCTCCTAGCTACTTGCTTTTCTATGTATCGCAACCTCTTTAAACATAAGATTTGCTCCTCACAAGAGTACCTAGCCCTCTGTATTTAAAGCTAGCTGAGCCTCTCTTGTTCATCTGTAGCCTTCTTCATATTTTATGTGCAGCAGTGTAAGATCACCAGAATATTAAATTGACAAAGCGTGTTAGGATGTTATTTATGTTTTAGCTTGCTATGCTCTTTTTTTTCCAGTGAAATTGATCTGGCAAACTGCCTATTTGTCAGTAACTTAGTAGTATTTCTTTGTAGTTTTCCACAAATGTACATATTATACAGTCAGCTGTATGCAATCTTGCATAGCTGTGCTTTATAATTCATTAAAGTGACTTCCTTTTAATTCCCTAAGTATATTCCTCATAAGGAAGAGCCTTTGCAGTCACCTAAAACTAATAACCAGAACCAAAAGAGGAGAGGTTGTATGGGAAAACTCTGTACATAACCATGGACTCAGAACTAATATGATCAGTGGAGAAAAAAGATCTTCTGGAAAAATGAGCACTGACAATTCTGACAGGAACTTTGTAGTCCCAAATTTCTTCTACGCAGTGTAACATCTGCCCTGAACTGAGCAATGGCTAATGGACATTTAGGCTGAAGGGTGCTCTGAGGTGGTTTTTAGCTGCACGTGTTTGGGGACTAAGTCGCTCTTCAGCATTGCTGCGCAGACCCTGCTGGCTGTGTGGACGCCACCAGCATGTACGCGCTGAGGGCACGGCTCCCCCAGCTGCGGAGACTGAGGGAACCTCTTTGCTCTGCGCCTCGGGCTTTTCTCTCCACTTCCAGTTTTTCCTGGTCTTTTCTTTTGGCCCTGGCTAAATCTCTCCTGTACCTATATTTAAGTTTTCTATTACTTATGGCATTGAAACTCCCAAAGCAAAAATGTTGCTCTCATTTCTCTGTCAACAAGGAGCCCTAACTATTAGAACAGAGGTCTTGGTGGTTGGTAGTTTTGCGTATAGGTAAGGATATCAGGGTACATGAAGAGAGATTCGTGTCTTGTTCAGAGAATACTGAGATTATCACTTGTGCTTGTTTCATTTGGCATTCCTTGCCCCTCTCTTTCCTCCTGAAGGGCTGAACTCCTTCTTGAAGTTTTCTGTTTCCTTTAATTTGTCACATTGCCAAACGTGTTTGGGGGAATTGTGCCAATCCCATATTTAAGGAAGTCATCCTGAGAAACCCTGGGTACAACCAGCAATCTTAAGGTTCTTGTGTTTAAAAAAAAAAATTGGAAAAGTGAGTTTTTAGTGATTAGTTCTGTCAGGCTGATTTCTAACAATTCCAAAGCTTTTCCTTGTATTACATTCAAGATTAATTTTTGTTTACAAACATATTGAAAGCCAGATCATTGAAAATGATTATGTGTTAATTTTAACTATAATGTGCTAATGGGAAATGAATGAGGCCTTTAATGCTGCATGGAGCAATGCTGTAAATAGGCAATCTAAAATTATTAAAACAAAATTTTTCTAGAGTGTAAAGACAGGGAGCTGCAGGAAGAGCTAAGCCACAAATCAATTCTGAATAAATATACGGCTTTTTTCTTTTGAAGCTGGTATAACTTTTTTTTTCCCCCCTGAAATTATAGAGGACTGAATCCTTCCATTTTGAAGAAAAAGCACATAGATAATTTTTTTCAGGGCTGGATATTTGCAGACTTTCTGATAACACTGTTCCTCAGTTAAAATTCCAGTGAAGTCTCTGAGGAGTTGCTTGCCATAGCTGAGTGCAGATACTAGGCCTTTGTAGGCAGCTAATTTCATATTAAAATCTGATCACTGGTGAGATTTTGAAAATGCATTCTGCCTTTGGGGATAGATATAGCTATGTTTCCCTATGCCTTCGGTGTGTTCTGTGTTTTACCAATATACGGGTGTGAAAGCCACACTACAGAGCTGTGTTCTCCCAAATATGTGCCGTGAGCAACACAAATTTTTATTAGCAGACTCTGGAGAGCACAAGGAGAGTATAACACACAGAGTCTTTATAGTCCACTGTAAAGAAAAAAGGAAGTGGATGCTTTAATAGCCCACTCTGCTTTATAAGGAAGGGAGACACACTTGTGTGGAGGTACATGAGGCAGTAGGATTCAGAGGAACCATTGGCTTTTGAGCCTGGCATGAAAGCACGTAAGCGCTGCCCCTGAGCACCCCTTTGATTCACTAAGCTTTCCAGGCTTAGCCCCAGCTTTCAGATTGTGCAGTGGATAATGGGACTTGGTGACTGGATGCATGAGATAAAAATGTTCATTTGGCATCCATGGAGCTGGCCCAGTTCCTTGGAAACTCTTTTTCTGGGTGAGCTGTCTCTGAGCTGACAGGCAAGGAGGGACACGCTTCTGAGATGGAGGAAAGGGGCCACGGGAGCAACACTGGGGGATCACGGTCACAGGGGCAGCTGGGAGGGCGGGAGGAGGGACCTGACAGTGCCCATCTTGCCGCCTCTGGGAAGCAAGAAGTTGATCCTGGATGACTGCTGTGCCTTGTATGGGGATGGCTCACATGAGTGGGTGACGTGGTTGTTGCCCAGAGGGCTCGGAGGCTCCTGGTGCCTTGTCTGAACGGCAGCAGTGGAAGTGCCTGAAGGGAAACTGGTGACTTGCTAAGCCAACAAGGCCAGAGGAAGGGTGAATCACTGGGGAGAAGGTGATTGGAAATTACCCTTTAAGATTATTTCTGGGTCGCTGAGACAATAGTGAGATGATTAAGTACATCACGGATTTTGACTGAGGTTTGTGAGCTGTGTGGGAACCTGGTTAGAGGAGGAGGAGGAGAAGACAGGTTCATTGCTCTGTGGGTCTGGCTCCCTGAGAAGCCCCTGCAGCGCATGTCCTCCACTGCTCTGTGGTCTGCCCAAAGACCCCCACCATCTTCATCAATATGGTGTGATTTAGCTCTCTCTGTTTACATGCAGTTTTAAAAAAATCTTTATCTTCCTTCTGCTTCCTGGTTCTTATTTGAAAAAAAAAAAAAAGAAGAAGAAGTTGCAGGAGATCCATGCAGGTGATGCTGACTTCTGAAAGCCATGTGAGTTGTAGTCCTTCTGGTGCCTTATGAAGAGTATTTCTCAGAGAGCTGGATCATCTGCCGAAAAAATCCTCTGTTGCCTGCACTCATAAGCTTCACCTCTGCAATCGGTTGGTGATCTTACAGTTTCCAGAAAAAGAAAAAGGGAAATGGTGGCTGCTCTGTACACGAGCAGTTCTTATGACTTTCTCAAGTGCTCACTTCTGAGCATGACTGAGCCCTTAAGAAGGTGGAACTGTGAACAAGATAGGACAAATAAAGAAAAATATCATCTGTTTTTAAATTGTCACAACTCCATTCTTGAACAGCTACATTTTTTCCCACTTTTGCTCTACATGGTGGTTTTGATGCTGTTGTTCAGTAACAGTGTAGGAGTTCAGTGTAAGTTACGTGGTCAATAATTCCAGCTGCCAATGGACTTTACACTGAGATGTGATAATATCTCAGTCTGACACAGTTTTTTCTCACTGTTTTGAAATCTGTCAGATGATTTGTCACGTTGAGTTCAAATTTACGAGTCATAGCCATTTCCTAGACAAGATTATTGCATATCCTCCCCATATGTCTCTCCATATAGAGAAATACTACCACTCAGCAATACCATCCTATAGAGTTACTGCCATTCTTGACTTAAAGTCCTACTGGCTAACTATTTTCTTGTTGTGTCTTTAGGACTCAGGAAAGGTGATGGACTGACAGAACTAAGAATTAAAGTTTGGGGGGTTTTTTTCCAGAAAGCAGGAGGAGAAGGGGCAGACCAGCCTGTAGGTGGCCTAACCACATTTAAACTTCTGCTAATATATTCAGCAGAATAAATATTCCTTTTTTTTTTTAAGAGAGTGTTATGCAGATGAATGCTATGCTTTACATAATTCTTTTGGAAACATAAATGTGAAGCTTTACTATGTTCTTAAAAATCTCTTACAAGTCTGCATACAAATCAGATTTGGTATTCAGTTTATTCTAATAACCTAAGCTACATATAAAAGACGCTGATGTACTTTAGAAGAAAGATACTGTACTTTAATAATTAACAAGGGTTCTCTCTACAGAGAATATTTATCACTTACGTAAGTTTTCAGATTTCAAAGGACTACTCAAGCTCTAAAATTTTTGACTGCTCAATTGGCTTAGTAGGTGAACTTATATTTTATACACAGAATGTTTCTAGCAGCTTATATATGGGACAAATTTAAATTTGTTTTTTTCCTAAGAAGTGGAAAATCTGGATGGATTTTAAGAGCTCCTGTTTCAGAGAATTTCATGTTATAATGCATAGATATTAATTATTCTAGAGATCTCCAATACAAATGCAGACATGACTAAAAATACACACTATGAATTCAAACAAATGTTTTGTATCATAATTTGTTTCTGGATATTTTAATCTTGTTTTGTATTATAATTTGTTTCTGGATATTTTAATCTTGCAGAAGATTCTTACCACCAGAAGAATTTTTCTGGCTAAAATTTCCTTCTTCGATGTTACTTAATCAGGGAAAGTATGTATTGCTTCAAGGCCAGTTTGCATGTCCAAATCTCCCGTGGGGCAGCTAGAAAGGCTAACATCACAGAATGTTCTGCAGCTTCAGTTCTCCTCCTCCTTATCTTCAGGTTATTTACATCAGAGATTACCTTGTTTGCTCGAATACTCTCTCTCTGTCAGCCAACTTTGTCCTTAATATTTGTCTGTAAGGACTGACTTGACTACAAAGATACAAAGGTTCTAGTAAAATTAAAATGAGATTAATTCTTACGTCACTTGTATAATATCAGCTTGGCCTTCCATCTCTTTGTTCCAATGAAGTAGCTTTTCACGTGTAACAAGTCAATAGTTCTTTTGTTTGCATTTCAAGATATATTAGAACTTCTTGTAGTTGCTAAACTATGTTTAAAAAGTGGTGACGTTTTTGTCCATTTTCACACAACTGTCAGTTGTATACATTGTATCAAGTAGACAAATAGGAATGGAAGTGGCAAACAGCCTATAAAATGGATTGTCTTCGTTTGATTTTTAAAATAAAAAGAGACTGATATGAAAGAGAACATGAGGGAGAATTGAGGGACTGTTGAAAGAGAATATAAAAGGAGATAAGTTATGAAAAGGCACAGGAATACTGGTTAATCCTTGCAGGCTGTGTGCCTAACTCCAGTTTATTTTCCTTCAGCTACTGACCAAAAAGAGATTATCTGAGTAATCTTATAAGTGGCTGCTTGAGAGACTGGAGAAGGAGAGGGGGGAAAAAAGGGTTATACAGCTGGACAAACTCACAGAGCAAATCTTAGATACAATTTTAACTCTGATTTTGCAGTAAGTAGTCATCTATACACTCATGAATACAAACACAAGGTATCAGTTTGACATCAGTTTATGGGAAAGAGAGTACTCTCAATTATCTTTTTGTAAATTTTAGAGTTAAAAAATAATTTGTCTGAGGTATATATTTTTCCAAGAGATTTTACTTGAATTTCCTGACAACCATAACTTGAATTAGCTGTGATCTCTAATTGCTGAGGTGGTTTCTCATCTCTCTCTCTTGCTCATTCTGTTTTGCTGTCTGTAATGGCTGGAATGAGTAATAATTAATTTTTTCCTCAAACAAAATATTTCTAATGGTCCTTGAGTACTACAGGTAGAACTGCAGTGCTATGTTATTATTGCCACTACTTTTTCTTTGCTAGAACATGTTTGTTTTGTTCAATATGTTCATGGTATAAGACACAAATCTTTTTGACTGGCAGAATTAATCAGCGGGGGTGGTTAACACTATCAGTTACAAATGATTTAATATTATGAGTTGGAGCAAATGGAACGAGACTGTTTTGTGGGGAGTTTTTAAAGGAAGTTTGGCAGTCAATGATGTGACGACAAAAGTAACTTCTTCTTGTTCTTCTAAAATTGGAAGGTGCGACTTCGATAAGACTAATGTACCAAGGACCAGTACCAGCTGCTTCAGAGAAAGATACAGATGGTTTACCATGAAAAAAAATATGAATTAACGTACAGATGGAAGAACAGTTTTCCTTATCTCTATCAGCTACTGACTGATTTCTGCCCTTAAGAATGAAGGTTAGCGGTGCCATTTTCCTACACTGCTCACTCTAATGGGACATTTTCACGTAAACATCAAATCTGCTCTAGGATCCTGCCAACTTCTTTCGGAGTAGTGTCTTTCCACCTGTGGATCAAAGGATCAGTAGATTGTTTCCAGCAGGTCCAAGGAAAGTACCTTGGATTAGCAAGTACTGGACAGCAGGTCTCTACCGGAAAATCTATGCTTACATAGGAATGTTTTCAGGCATACACATGTAGAAAACACTGGAAAGCCACTCTATTGATAATTTCATGGTTTAGTAATGGTTAGTGTGGAACAGTAAGCTTTGTCATGATAAAATTGTTGCCTTTTTTATGTTATTAGAGTGATGGGGCTGAAGGAGGTGTGTGTCTTCTTATTTTTCTTTCTTCTAAAGCAAATAACCCTAATCTTTATATTCTCACTTGTGGAAATCTGTAAACCAGGCCTAAAATAGGACTTAGCTCTGCAAAGCAGGACTTACATATTCTTTAGGCACTATACCTGAAATTTTGATTTAAAAAATTGGGCACAGCAGCCTTATTAATCTAGAGGAACCTCAGCGTAGCAGAATATAATGTGTGAGTTGTAAGTGTCCTAAAGCCTTGCATTTCTGCATTTCTTGGCTTCATCCAGAATGACCCCAGCACACACAGCCTGAGTTCCTATTTCTCATTTAAGCCCCCTGCAAACCAGAAACTTGGCTGAGTGGCATCAAAATCCCTTAGAGGATCCAGTTGGTAAGCACTGTTTAAACCTTCTTTGAGCACTGATGAGCTCCGATCCCTGACAAATGTTACTGAATCTGCTTTATTTTAAAATAGTGATGGAGCAAAGTCCCTTGTGATTAGAGTATTCACTCAGGTTAGAGGGGATCTGAGCCCACTGCTCTTTCCAGCTGCAAGGACTCAAATCCTGTTTCCAAGAGGGATTTGAGGGACAAATCCTGTCCGCTCTCGCCACTGAAGCTTAGGCAAGACTAGATAGGAACATTTACTGTCTTTTCTGCTGGAGCTGTGTCCTTGACAGAAATGCAATGTTCAAGAAGCTAGAGTGGAAGCAACCTAATTGTTAGGGCCCTTAAACAGGACCAAATGGGGATTCTCCTGTCTCTTTGACTGCTTAATCATTTTTTTTGTTGCCTGCCTTTAACCTTCTATCTCTCTTGTCCTAAAAGTCAATGCTGCCAATGTTTTTATTTGCAAACATTCCTTGTGCATGTGTAGTATAACCACAAATATGATAATACATATCTACATGGAAATGCCTGCTTAGCTCATGGGAGTAGCTCTAGACTGTCTAAATTGGCTGAGACAGGATGGCTTTATTCATATTTTTATCAGCCTTTCTCTGTCATATATAGTCAACCTTAGAAAAGGAGTGGAAGGAAAGGCATTTTTTAATGTGTTACAGAATCACAGAATGGTTGAGGTTGGAAGGGACCTCTGGAGATTATCTAGTCCAACCCCCCTGCTCAAGCAGGGTCACCTAGAGCATGTGTCATTTAGTAGGTTTTTTTTCCCCTTTTCCACTTTTGTCTGGTAAAGAAATTAGACAGAAATTTTAAAAATATTTGGGTACCTAGTTCTTGCTCTGAGTTGATTTCCTCCTAAGCCAGTAACAGATTTTTATAGTTGATTTTTGTCAATATAACAAGCAGTTCTGTGGTTGAAATAAAATCCCAGGAATTCTGTATCTTCAGCTCCCAGCTTCTTGTCTCCCAACTTACCACAAGCTCCATAGCAAGTGGAGCCCAATTTTTCAGTACTCATTGTTTTGGTATTCTTTTTTTTAACATGTCTGATTACCAAAAATGAAGAACCGCATCTCCCTTTTACTTCCACTGGAGTGGTGCTTATTACCATCTTTTCTTAAAGGTGGAAGGAAATTAAAAATGCCTCAAATGGAGCAGTAAAAGCAGTGCATAGTTCTGAAAATTTCACCCTGTAGTCTTTTAGTGTATATTTACAGTATGGCTGTTATATGGAATTATGAAGCTTAATTTTGATAGAATACTTTGAGACACTAAGATGGAAAATGCTTTAGGTGGAAACAATTCAAAATAAATTATCATTTAAACATGCCTGTCAAAACATGCTTTAAGTCAAACATGCTCAAAACATGAACATCTCTTGATAATGGAAATCTCTGGGATGTTAAAGCAAAATTTTAACTTTTGAAGGATTTATTTAATCAAGGGTCTATACATATTAAACGCATAATATGCTAGCTGGCTTAAGCAGTTCTGTCCTTTATCCTGTTTCCTTCAGCTACCCACTTTTGCTGCAGTAAATTAGCTCTGCTCTTGTGCTGTTTTCCTTATCTGTGTGTCTGCCTTATAACCTGGATCCAATATACTGTGCGAAAATGGGCAGGGTAGCAAGGGTTAGGAATTTTTTTTTAACATATTGGAGGTACTCGATTCTACTTCAGCCCAAGGCTTCCAAGCAGTGGACATTTCTGCTTCAAAAAAAAGTGACCTGTATGGGTGACAACAGCAAATGAGCTGAGTATAGATTTCATTATCATTTCCAGGAATAATGGTGGAGGCTACATGTAACATAAAATTATTGGAAAAAGCATAAATGTAAGCAGAGTTCATAGTATGTTAAGTGAAGGTGTTCTGTAAGTAAAAACCGGGCAATTAAAGAAGATTTACCTGAGTGAAGCCAAATACAGTGCAGAGGATAATTAATGTCACCAAGACAACTCAATAATAATGGCTTTGAACTTTTACAATAGTGCATTAATGCATGTGTCAGAAGGAGGGATTGCGTTTACAATCAACAACCATTTGCTGGGATTTTTTACCACACAGGTTAATTAAGAACTCATGATAGCAGAGTATGATGATTACCTTGCTGAGCTGAGGGCTTTGTTGGGTATGCAGGTATGCCATTCATTATCTTTCCTGTACCTAAAAAATAAAATTTTGTAGGTGTATGTTTTTCTATAATCTGTTTTCATTCTGTAGGTGTTACTGCTGTGGCAGAGCTACTCCATTAATAATCAAACTGACTTGGAGAATTAATTACTTATTGCCTGTTGGGAAAAGTAGCAAAGGATTCAAGACAAGCCACCCACTCTCAGTCCCTAAGTCGGTCTCTGAAGAGACTGCCTTGGGCCCTTGCAGAGCCTCATGAGCTGGTTTGGATAAGCAGAGCATAAAAGCCCAGGAGCTGAGAAGGTCAGAGGAGCTCTGGGTAAATTGGACCTGTTCCCTTGCTTGGCAGGAGCTGTTATTCAGATGGTATCAGCTGGATTGGAAACCTGAGGATTTGGGCTTGTTTTGTGAGTGTGTGTATGTTTTCACCTCAGCGATGTAGAAATGTACCCCTTAGAGGGAAAAAACTGTTTTCCTAACCAAGCTATGGTTTGGGCTGTGGGAGATTCTTCACATGGGACTTGCTTCACCTTGCCCAGGGCAAGTCTTTAATTCTTGTGTCTCCTTTTTCTCTTTCACTGAAATGTATTAATAGTTCCCAGCCTCCCACCTATCGGCTGCATTGGTAAGGTGGTAAGCAGTTTGTGAGGAGGTTTTCTTTCTGTTCCTTTGAAAATTTCCTAAAACAGCAGGATGATGATATTATCTGGAGCTTTGGGATACTTCTGTGGTAAAAGTAATGAAGAGTTGCTACTCATGGTTTAAGTGTGTTCAAAACAGAAAGAAAGGTGTTTCGGAGCAGGTGCCTTTCCTAATTTATTTCAGAGTGAATTCCAGATCTGGACTCAGTCCTTCCCCTTGAGCATCTCTATTCCTGCACTTCCGATCTCTTTATTAGCCAGTCTCCACTTTGTATTCTCACAAGAGAGCCAGCCCCTTCAGCGGTAACAGGCCAATTGCATCAGTGAGCCAGCACTTTTCTACAGGGTTAACATCTTTTAACCGGACAGGTACCAGACTTGTAGATGTCCTACTTCTGCAGAGTTCACATTCATATGTTGTTATACTCAGTGTTTTACAAATGACAGGTTTCTAAACTAAAGTGATATGTCCACACCTTTCTGTTTATTAAGTATCAGATGCCCTGATTCACTTTAACATAGAAAAATGGGTTAGAACATTTTGAAAGAATGGAAGGATAGAATAGGATATCTTATTGGACAGGATGAACATTTTGAAAAATGTTGACCGTCAGCTGAATTAAGATTAAGTGTATTTTAGTAATGACATAAAGAAATTATCCTACTGGGTACTCTAAAGTAAGAACTAGATGTGTATTATGAGAAAATATATAATATTTTGAATTTTTTATATATAATGCTAAGTCTTAAAGGATTTTAAATTTCCATAAAATGATTCATTGCCTGAGCCTTGAAACAACTGAAGTTTACATTATCAACTTGTATCAACACAAGATGCTTTCAATACCTCAGCACAACCTATCCTCCTAATTTTTAAATTTATACCAGTACCTGAAGAGGAAAAATGGCTAGTAGCTTTATTTGACAGCTAACACTACTATAGGAGTTGCTGTCCAAATTAAAAGGACACTTTTCATAATCATAATAATAATAAAAAGAACCTTACAAGTGTTCTTTTGAAGTTCAGTTATGAATTCAGTTTGACTATGTTAATGACTCATACTGATTTTTTGTGCTTGAACTTTATTAGTGCAAATTCTTATGGAAGATATATTTTAAGCCTGAGTGCCAGAATAATAATCAAAAACTTAATTACATATTCAGTAGTAATATTCACAATTCATATGGGTCTTGCTTAATTTCATTACTCATCCAATCAAGGATCAGAAGCAATGACATATGATTTAAATAACAAATTGTTTCAGATATTTCTAATTAGTAGACAGAAAGGATTGGTTATTAAAGAAATTAACTTTGGCACCTTGAATACTGAAGAATAACCTGGAATGAGGAATAAACTCAACATTCAAATCTGTTCACAGACAATTTACAAAAAGATTTAATTCATGTCTACTGTATATAAACTATTCACTAATAAATAAATGATAGGAATATGATAGAAATATGTCTTCTTATGGCATACTTATGGGATGATTTATGAATCACTATTTGGAGAATTCTTCATGAATGGTAATAAGAATTGAGGGATGGGGGAACGGAGCAGGGAAGGCAGAATATTTATGTTCTTTTCACATAATTATTTGGGGTCCAAATATTGCACCTGTCACTTAAGAGTGCACTTTATTGTGAGAATGTCTCTTTGACCTAATAAAGTCTAATTTAGTCCCAATGCAGAATGTGTCACGTTGGATTTGTCTTCATAGGTGAGAGTCTACTACTTTTCATCAGCATTTTTACTCACCCTCAAAAACCTATGAAGACTCCTTTTGAGGGGCCAAGGGTTTGAAAAACTCATTTGAGGACTTGGAGAACCAATGGAAGAAGTGGGTCCTTCTCCCTATTCCTACTCTCACTCCAAATTCATTTAAGTGTCCTTCACTACACTACAGCACACAGCCCTGATTCATCTACGTACCGCTTTTGATATCAGGGGAAAGGCTGGCTTTGTGGCTCCCTAGAAGCTGCTTTTCTGTGAGCAATATTGGATGCTAAAGCCAAGGAAGCCACAAAGCCCTGAGAATAGCCTGGGACACCTATTGCTCCCCATCACAGAACGCACCTGCAGTCGTGATTTGTTGCAAGCAATTTCCTGCGACAGACTGTCCCTCATCTTATTTTTAGGTGAACATCATTTTAGTATACAGGCTTCCCAAAGGGAAGAAATGCATGAAGGAGTCAGGTACAACCTGGGAGCTGTCAGTCATGGAGGTATCTTTTTTAATTTCCTATTTCTCGTGGCAACTATTTTGATCATATTCAAGCATTAGCTCTGAGGAGAGAGAAATAATGTTCACTTCAAAAGCCACTTCCTCCTCAATAAATAATTCAGAGCCATGGATTGTTCATGAAGAAATATCAACATACTAGTAGTAATTTAATATACTGAGCAATCACACTCACTTTAGCTGACATATGATTTAAATAGAATATGACAGTTTAGGGTCTCCATTTGCCCCATGGCATGTTGGGATCAAACTTGGCAAGTGATTGCAGTGTTCTCATATCTTCTGAAGAAGTGAATGAAACTTGCATAATTCAGAGAGGATTTTTTAATTAAATGCTAAATCAGAGTTTATCTGTTCATGATCTGAATCCAAATTGTTGCCCACAATCAGCTTTAGAGCATACCAGTATTTTTTCTGTCTTTTGTTAACTAGCATCTTCTGATCATGTCTTAATTTTTAACTTGTCAGACTATTTTTCTGAGGCACAATTTCTGTATATTATCTTTGCTTTATCCTGTGGATGAAAGGCTGTGTCTACCCTTCCTGAGCTGTCTGACCCACAGGATCCCTCCACTGAGGATGACTTGCTTTCTGGAACTTTCACCTCATTTTGCTGTTCTAAACATCTGCCCCCCTAACCCCACCACCCGTCTTTTTTTCCCCTTCTTTCTTTGTCACTAGCAGACTCCATCACAGGATGTCAGAAACTGATTCTTCTGGAAAGGTTTGTGTTTCTTTTTGTCTTAAATAGAGTTGGAAAAAAATGTCTATTTTTAACCTGAACTATTTACAGGGAATGACCTTGCCCTAGTAGGAAAAAAGAAGTAGAAGTCTGAATATTTCTGTGGTGCGGGTATCCCCTTCAAGAACAAGACTGTGGGTCTGTCACACCTGAACTAAAATTTGGACTTCTCTCTCACTGTATCACTTTGTGCTGAGTAGTTCAGCTGTATTTTGACTGGTCATGTGCTTGATAGGTCACAAATAAACTTTTGCATAAACTTTTGGATATACACAAGCAAGATCAATCTTAACTCTGAACAAAAAATAAGCATCCTTATGAAGTATCAACACTACAATCTATTAAACCATAGCAAACATTTCTGGTTCAAATCCATGGAAGTGGGTTTGCAATGAAATCAGGGGATGCTAAGGGCAATGCATAACATCATGAATTAGTCCTTTGTGTTTTCTAATGATCTGTATATCCTAGACAGCCTATGGTCAGGAGGTGTTCTAACCCTAATAGCATTTATCTCAAAGGTGCATAATGAAATTATACATAGGGATATAGGGCATAATTGCCTTGGCGGTAAGATGCCTCCCAGGGTTATACTTTTCCAGGAAAAGGGGAAATTGCAATTGAGGAGTAAGTTGTTTTTCCTTGTTCTTGGGAAGAAAATGATTGCTCTTTGTAATTCTATAGTATTTTCCAAATGATCTGCTTGATAAGGAGAAAAGGTAGCCAGGGCTTCTTTCACAACCTATTTGCCTGCGAGGAAGGCAAATTACTCAGCTCCAGTTGAGTAATTTTTTCTCCAAAGTCCCAGTATCATCTGAATAGACCTAGAGGGAAGCAAGGGGAGCCTCCCCATCTTCATCTAAATCCATGTTCACCTGAGAAAATGTAATGCCACATGATTTGGCTGATTACTGTGTGAAAGTGGGTTGTCCTTGTTGAACTCTTCAAGCTTTCTGGTTAACCTGATCTTGCAGTGGGAATATGCTAATGGTTTTCATTTCAGCAATAGTCTGCTGATCCCATGGCATGCATGTAAAAGCAAGGAACAGTAGGTCAGTGGTAGATGGGTTTCTGCTTTCATTTAAAACATCTTTGAGATGTTTAGAAATTTCATTTTTGTTCCATTGGGATAAGAGCATGGACACATGATGAAACCATGGCAATCAGCAGATAACTCAAGAATAGTGCTATAAGGAATGCTTTCTGAAACATCAGCCATTAATATGATGCTAGGTGAAAGAGATGTCTAAAGATGCACTGTTCTTGTCTAACTGAGAAACTTGCCTCAAGTTGAAGCTGACATCTGGAAGAAGGACTTTAAACTGAGAAATGAGAAGAGAAGTTGGGGGAAGCTCACATGTACCTGTTTACTGTTCCTGTTCACATCTGCATTAAAAAAAAATAGTACAAAAGGAGTAAAATGAGGAAACAGCAGTGGATACAGAAATATTAATAGAAGGTTGGGTGTCAAAAGAAAAAATGTCTAAACTGGTGAGAAAGTAGAAGGGGCAGAGGACACATTGCTTCTAGGATTGTGCCTCATCTGTTCCTTAGTTGAGTGCTGTCAGTAAGGAAAAGATATAATGTGGATATAGACCTGCCAGAGAACCTTGCAAGAAAAGGGAGGAAGCAGGAGCAACTGTGCAGAACTTGAACCAGGTGAAATAGCGTTCATGACTTGACATAGGTGTTTGAAAATTGCATGCTACTGAGGGAAATCAAAGTAGAAAACTGCTGGTATACTACTGAGTACCACTGATGTAATAATATATGTAAATAATATGCATTCAAACCTTTTTTTGGAAAGGACTGCAAAGGTGGTTTCCCTGGGCTAGTGCTGGGCTTTTGCTATGGATTGCTGGAGTTCTATTGTGAGAAGGGTAGAGACATTCCAGGAATCTGTGGAAATTATGTCATCACAGGTGATTTTAACTACTTCAATGGATTTTGGAGAACACAGGCTGTTAGTAATGGTGAGTTCATATTTGCTGACAGTCTTCATCAAATAGCTAGTGTATCAGGAAGATGTATTAGAATGTTTTGGTTTTTATGTTGATGTACTTTTAGAACTTTTTAGTAAGTAATGAATGCACTATATAGAAGGCTGACAATACTAAATAACCTTGAATAGAGTAATCATGGATATCTTCAGTTTAAATTTCATGAGAAAATAAAAAATGATAGCCACTAAGATTTTTTCATTTGAAAAATGCAAATTTTCATAACTGAAGAAAATGGCTAGTGGGAGAAACTTCCAAATATAAGTATGGACTTACAATTTCTTTGAAAATGATGCTGATACTGCCAGGAATACGAACTCCAAAACAGAGAAAAATTTATAGGGTGTGGCTCTAAAATAATGTGTATATGTTAGGGCTTCAAGAGTGCATTAGGAATAAGCAAGAGGCATCTCTCCTTCTCCCCCACCCATAACATGCACACACGCTTCCCACTTGCCTGATCAGCAACTCAGGCTAAATCTTAGAGGTCAAGAAGTTTGGGGATAAGGTTAGAATTTCAAAAAGCCAAGCTGAGCTAGACTTTGCAAAAGAAATAACAACAAATAACAAAACTTCAACTACGTAATAGGAGTGAGAAAAAGGAAGAATGAGAAAGCCACTATCTTGTGAGGATGAATATTAAAGATGATCTAGATACGGCTCAGTGCTTTCCCTCATTTTTCAGTATAGATGATGATGTTAGCTTGGTGGCAAAGGGAAACAGATAATATAGATGAAGGTATTAAAATAGAAATTACTGCAGCTGCAGGGAAAGCAACAGTGAATGACTTTATCTTAGTAAAATCAGGGGGACTGAATAATTACCATTCCAGAATACTGCAAGAATTGTTATCTGTGTATTTAATTTGTTAAGACAGAGATAGTACCATAGGACTGGAGGACAGCAAATACAGCTCCATATTTAGGAAGCTGAGAAAGAAAATTATTCAGCAAGTGTAGACCTATAAGTAAGTAAAGTTTTACATATCCTTTTCTTTAAAAACTTTTCTAAATACATACAGTCAAAGGGGAGAATGGAATAAAATGCAGCTGGATTTACCAAAGAGAGATAGAGACAGAGTAACCTGATAACCTTCTCAGTAATGCGACTTATTTTATAGATGAAAGAAAAGTGGTGTATATACTCTGTCTGGCAAGTGAACACTTTTGTTACTTACACACTGGAAGTTACTAGCGGAGCTGAACAAGAAGGGGATTAATAAGGGTCTGTAAAGGAGGAAAGGAGCTAACTCACCGTCAGGGCTGTTGAGGAAAAAACACAGCATATGCGGGGGAATTAGGAGCAGGGTGCTGCGTGGCCACAGCCACAGTTTCACTGAAGGACCCAAAGCTCATCTTGCACGATGTGAGAGTATGCAACTCTCTCAGCCTCTTCCTTCTCCTCCTCCCCTGGGGAAACCTATGCTTAAACAGCTGCATGAATATTTTGCAGGTATTTCCAATCTATAGCTGCTTTAGTTTTTGAAATTCAGAATTTTATATTAGGTAGAAGTTTGCATCTCACAGGCTGGTTTGAGCA
The DNA here is from genome assembly GCF_003343035.1 of Apteryx rowi. Taxonomy (NCBI): domain Eukaryota; kingdom Metazoa; phylum Chordata; class Aves; order Apterygiformes; family Apterygidae; genus Apteryx; species Apteryx rowi. Next base: position 135,011 of record NW_020450786.1, read on the forward strand.
TATTGGGATCTTGTTTATTCTCTGGGCATGAGCTACACAGATAAAAAAAAATTGCTGGTAGAAATACAGTCAAAACAAATTCAGGCTTTCTACATTTTGATTTTGTTCCACAGAGATGTATTGTCACATGCTATGAAATCAAGGGGCTTAAAAACTTCAGAGTCAATGATTTAAGCCCTAGAACTGTGGCATACCCCGAGACCATAGTTAAATCAGAGCTCTCCATACATTGCAGAATGCCAGTTGTGCTTGTAGTTTGCTATGATAATAAATGTGTGGGACCAAGACTTTTCAAAAGGTACAAGGCTAACTTTAGGTACGTAATCTCAGTGAGAATTTACTGACTGCTCAGCAGTCATGAGCATCGAGTTGTTTGCTTAGATAACCACACAGTGACAAAGGAAAATAATTCTCGTGGCTGAAAATTGTGTCTGACTTTATATAATTTAGACCTGAGGTGTTGAGCTAAACTACTCAAAACAAAGGAAAACAAAGTCTGGGTATTTGACCAGACTATTTGCTTAGTACTTTGTAAAACTTCCTGCTTGGAGTTTTTAGGCTTATAGCAAAAGGACTTTTGTCAGACCCTGCAAATTGAGGATTTTTTTTTTTTTGTCTTGTCTTTTGTCTTGTCCTTAAATCAAAATCTAAAATGAGCATCATGTTATTGTGAAAACAGTTTTATTTTGTTATACTTTATTCTGAAACTTTTAACTGCTACCACTGCAGAACAACAAGAGCCAGAAAATGAGACTAATTGAGAAACAGAACAATATAGCTCAATTGAGCCAAATTATATAGTCTTTGTCCAAAACTGTAATGACATAGGTAGATGTCAAGCAGTACTTAAGAATATCCTTTAGACTGTGTTCAGTAGTTTTGGATTTTTTTGGTTGGTTGTTTCAAGCTAGAGTTTTTCTAACCTCAAACATGGAGGGTTTGGGGGTTTTTTTCAGTGTTATATATGAAGCTAAGTGCTTCAGAAATTGAATTAGTCTGAAGAAATAAATTGGTCTTGTTGGACAGAGTCTGGAATGTGCTCTGTCTCATTCTGGGTGCTGCACCTGGGTAAGCAGTGCTTACTCCAGGTTAGGTTAAATCTCACGTTAGGAGTGATGCCGGTGGAACTGCACAGAGTGCTAAACCAGTTTAAACTCCAAGAGGTAACAAGGCACGTGGTCCTGCGTGCCGGACCAGCGACAGAGGCGCCTGTGCCTCACTATCTCCACGAAGTCCCCACAGGCCTAATAACTTCTTTAACAAGCCCACTGGTTTCAACACAGCAGTTCACAAAGTACATAGTATCTTACTCATCTTGAGCAAAAATGACAGAATCGGGCCATTAGCTTTTTATTGTAAGTTTGTTAACAATAGTTGCAGAATAGGTTACTCAATCACCGTGAACGGCGGCAGCTTTCTTTTCCTTTGAGCCGGGATTTTTATTTGGTGGGGCGTACTGCTGTAGCAGCCGTTGCAGTGAGAAGGGGAGGGAACAGCACACCACACGTGTGCCAGACCATGCTGGAGCCTGCCCCATCAGCACTCCAGGCCTCCTAAATTTCGATTTTGATTGCTACCTTCAGTAATGTGTACAGAGGTCTGGTCTTGGAAACATTTCAGTGAGAAAACACGTGTTAAGTACATACTTAAGCAGCTGAAGAATCAGGGCCAGAGGTTGTTAAGCCCAACATATGTAGCCACATATTGGTGAGGCAGAGAAATATATGATAAAAAATCAAATATTAAGTGTGTGTAATATGGAAAATCACTTCTTTTTCCTTTTTTTCTTTTTTTTTTAAGGTAATTCCCATTAATTCAGACACATCGAAATATTATTGGGCCAAAAGAATGCTGAATCCTAACTATAGATTTGGACTCATGAATAGACATGAAGCATCTTGGATGGCAGATTAATTTGCACTGTTAAAGCATCCAGAGTTGTATCTGTACTGCTGATATTTTGTCTTTGCATACTTTTTGATCCTAAAACTAGCTTAAAAAAATTTTTTAGAAGTCAGCAAAAATGATTCTGGTTGTGCTTTAAGCTAGTGAAATTTTTGCTGAAAAACAGGACACATTTCAATAGTGAGGTTAGCTAGACTGTGAAATATCGCCCCTAAGGGAAGTTGCAGGAGAGCAGTTGTATGGATCATTTAAATGCAATTAGAAAGAGCAGCAGAGGATGGAGCCAGGCAATTTACCCCTCCTCATCCCCAACCTCCCCCCCCATAAGTTTGACAAAATGGCATTTGGGGATATAATAACAGATTCAGGTTGCATTTGGCAAATACTTTTGGCTGAAAAGGGGCAAATTTGCAGATAGTTTATTCCAGTAATTTTGTGAAAATGCCTACATGTTTGGGAGAAAAGTTTCCTGTTAAAAATGTGACTTGTCATTTTGAAATGGTGTTTCTCATTTAAGAATTGGCTTCATTTGAGGGAGAAAGCAGAAAAGTAAGAGGATTAAATGAGTCAAAACAAAACATACTTGTTCCAGGTTGATGTAAAAATGTCATCATTATTTTTCTTTTTTTCCTTCTATCTTTTCCCAAGTTCACATTTTATTTGAGCTAAACTTCTTCTTTTTTTTTTTTCTCACTGAACAGAAGAATCTATTATTTGCACAGTTCTAGAAAGCTCCCTGACGGAGTCAGTTTCACACTGGCAGAAGGACAGACTTCATGTCGTTTCCTGTTAGGTCTCCCATATTTAGAGTCCTTAATTTACAGGTTGAGTTGGCTGTTTCAGTTTAAGTGATGCCTTCAATAGATTTCTAATTTGATTTTTTGTAAAATGTGATGAGCTCAGGGTAAGACACTTTGGTTTCACGATGAGATACACTTGCTCAGCGCTTCTCAAAATTGGGCTCCACGTAGCTTCAATCTGGTGTTTAAAGCTGAAGCATTTCCGAATAGTACCATGCTAAAGACTGAGAGGAAGCTTTAGTGGTTTATGAATCTTAAATTGTTCTTCTGCGCAAGGGTGAATTTTACCCACTGAGCCCTAGAAAGTTGGCTCCCATATAACTTTCACTGCATGCATGTCAAATACTCTGACAGATGTGGAAGAACTGAAGTCAGTGAGGCTTTGTAAAAAGAAGAGTTTGGGGGCTACTGGGATTAACACTAGCAATATTTAACTGTCTTTAATAAAGCAACAGACATGACTCAATGTACAAAACTTCATTAATTTTTCTTTTAATGGTGATCAAAATACAAATTTGTGCTTAGAAATGAAAGCTGCATGCAAAAGCTTGCTTTTAGAAAGTTACTACAGAAAGGTGGTGGTTTTTTTCCCCTTCTGTTGCTGTCGGTCATCAATTAGGGAAGTGGAGATGGATGTGTAGAATTAGGTTGCACATAATCTCATCTGAATATTTAATCATAAATGATTAAGATGAAGATTTATAACACAGAATTTGACATTCTGGCTGATATAGCAAGGTTAATAGAGCTATATTGTCCTCAGTTATGGATTGTCTGCAAAAGCAGGTAAGACAATAGTGTCTACAGACATTAGAGGGCAATAAGATCTCCAAGAATGTTCTTTCACTGCTATGGTTTTAGAAAAACTTGTGACAATAGTCTGATATAACCTTAAAAGTTCCATGAGAAAGAATTTAAACATGAGAGAGAGCTGAGAGAGCTTGGCCTGTTTAGCTTGGAGAAGAGAAGGCTGAGAGGAGATCTTATCAATGTGTACAAGTATCTGAAGGGAGGGTGTCGAGAGGATGGGACCAGACTCTTTTCAGTGGTGCCAAGTGACAGGACGCGAGGCAATGGGCACAAACTGAAACACAGACACTTCCATCTTAACATGAGGAAAAACAAAACCAAAAGGAAAATTAAATTATTATCCAATAAAACATACAACAGTGGATTGTGATAGGAAAATAAAAGCAGAACTACTTTATCTGAAAATATCTGGTGGTATTTGATGGAATAAATAGCTAATATGATATGGTATGGTCAATGTCAGAAATTGTCCTATACTGTCTAGTTGTATACTAGTGTATTACCTGGTTGTTTATGGATGAGAGAGTAATGAATTGCATGTAATACCTCCTTGGTAGAATACAAGACATTTGGTATCATCAGGATGTCATGATAGCTAGATAAGTTGACTGGTCACATGCATTAGCTACAAATAACTCCTAAATTGTTAGAAAGTACATTGGGTGAAATCCAATTTAAGTACTTAATACACAAAGCCGTTGAAACAAAAGATACATTATCCTCTACTTAGAGTCTTCTTGACGCTCATTAATATATTATCTCATAATCTCTGAAACAAGAAAGAATGTTTTTTTAGTTACAACATCATTCTGAAGGACTTGAACTATCATTATATAATTCCTGATTTGCTGGAGGAGGAGCTAAGATATTGAGCAAGATGCCAAAAGAAAAAAAAAGCCATATATGATGTAAATTGAGCACTTACATCCAAAATTCAGTCTGAAATTCAGTTCCGCTACTACCTCAGCCTGGAAGTGTTCAAACTCCATAGGCATCATAGTTTATGAATTTATCTAGGTGACAAAAGAAGTGCTTCTGACATGTGTGGAAATATCTCAGCATTAATACAGCTGGCCAGGTTGTTTTCTGTGTCAACCCTAGCTATGACTGGGATCCAAAAATTAAGAAGTATTCTGCACCTCTATATAGGGGACGTGCTGAGATAGATGGTCTCCAAAGTTGCCAGTGAATATTTCTGGGATCAAGATCTCAGAAACTGAATTTATTAACTCAGGCGTTGTGCTGATTTCAGGTCCTGTGCTAGCTGCTTGGCTTTGCTTGCCTTGGCTTTGCGCAGTTGCAGCCTTTTCCTGGCCACTCTGCAGTTGTCTCTTTTCTCTTGTTCACTGCAGAGCTCAGGGTGAGACACTTACTAGTAGTCAGGGTCAGCCAAATTGTATTGCCACTCAGATCAATGAAAAATTTTGCCTTGGTCTTTAAAAAGACAGTAGATCAACATTTTTGAAAATCCACACCATGGGGTTTCACAAAGACTGAACTTACCTTAGGAAACCTAATTCTTCTTCCAGGTTAAAGGAGGGTGTCTCCCCCAGGAGGGGAGATGACAGCAGAAAACTAATGATAGGTACAGTAAATCATTGCCCTGGAAGAGCTTCTCTCCTCCGTTGACCATAGAAGGAACGTGGGGAGACTGGGCAGAGGCTGCCGTTGTAAATATCTTCCCAAGAGGTTTTTCCCTTCTTTCCCTTCTGTTCTCCTGGCATTTATTTTTCTAGTCCCTGACTGTTGTTTCTGCCCTTTTCGCCTTCCTCCCAGAGTCCTCCATCCACCCCCACTGCTCTTGTTCATCGTTATGAGGTTTCAGGTGGGAATGTGATCTATCCTTTTCACAGATGGCTCCCCTATTAAATTAACCCATCTCCAATTGTTGTATTTGTTTGCCTATGAAATTATCACATAATTCCTGCTGAGGTTAGAAGGATAGTTGTTTTGTACCACAGGTAGCTGTTATCTGTTCTTTTGGGTTTTGTAGGGGGGCGGAGAGGACTTTTTTTTACCAGAATGTACAACTTCCAGTGAAAAATTAGTTATTTAAGCCTTTTAGAAAACATCAATGTTCTCTTTGTGTAATGTCAAAAGAATTGTCACGATATTTCATTAGGCTGTACAGCAGTACAAAGATAAATGCTTTATACATAGGAAGAATGAGAAGAGCTGATGATACCAATTAATTGGTAGGCTTCATAACTGTAAACTACAGTATCTATGAAGGTTTTTTTCCTTCTAGGATTTCTCATGAAAATTTCTTTTATTTATTTCATAAGTAGTTTAGTATTCTAAATATATGATTAATATTAGGTGATCATGGCTGAAAACTGATGCAATCTAATGCAAGGCAGGTATTGGCTATGCTTTGTTGAGCAAAAATGCATTTGACACCTATTTGTGTTTCTTTCATAAACAGTTGAAAATTCTGAAACAGTAGTTGTTTTAACTACTTTGTAAATGTGATATGAGATGACTGAATCTTCAAAGGCAAGTGGTGAGTTGTGATCACTGCTTCTTAATGGTTGCAAATTCAATATGAAGCGAGTTCATGCCAAATTGTTCTGGGCCTCTTTCTGAATTGACATTCAGCTGGGTACTTATTTGCTAGGGCCAAATGAAGCTTGATACTCAAACAAAATCCTAGTATTTTGTACCCAAGTATATATATAGGTGTATGTAAGGCAAAGTAATGGGGCATCAACTTCCATTTTATTTGAAATTCAGCTCTTCTCATTCCTCTAAGTTTTCTTCCCTAAGGTATTTGTTTCATTTACCAGGTGAGTCTTATCTTAGAATTTGTTTCTGCAACTACTGGTTGTACTAATTACACTAAGTACAACTATTTGAAACCCCACTAAGCAGGTCTGGAACTTTAACCTGTAAACGTTCTCAGGCAGAGACCTTAACTAAAGTGCTTATAAAATCCATATCTTGACAATGATGGCTAATATGTCCAGAATTGGAAAACAATAGCAGTAGCTAATGTGGAGATTTTGGGGGAAATTAACACAATCAAGTAGGCCATCTCAGTCCTGATGTTAGCGATGCCTGCTTTTCTAGTCAGAGCTTCTTTTTGTGCAGGAATTACATGGGGGTCTGATGAAGGGACGGCGTGTCCTAATTATTGCCTGCTTTTCCCAGCTGTATCAGCAGAACTAATAAAAGATATTTTCCCTTCCTGCAAGCCTTCTTCCCTTTTATCCTTAAGCCATCATGCCTATAACAGCACTGCTACATTAAATTCTAAGACAGATTTGTGATGGGCGCTTGTGAGTAAGTAAAGAACAATGAACTGTCAGTGACCTGTAACATAACCGAGAGCTGAAGGTACTGAAGGTATGCAGAGGTGAATGGTAAATGTGCTAAGATAAGGCACGTGCTATTCCTCCCTGTGCAATTCCTGAAGGGAAAATATAGTAAATTTGGATGAGGGACATGTCTTTCGGTATGTACATTCCTTCATTCATAAGAGAAAGGTAAACACTTTTTTCTGGTGAGTTTGCAAAACTGCAGGCAAGTAAGAGTGTTAGTTGTTATAAAATAAATTGTTCATCCCTGTTGCTAATGTTAGAGAGCAGATGTGACAGATTTTCCTGAAAGAACTTTTCCTTCATGTGCTGAAGTCAGGAAGAACATAATTATAAGCTAACTAAAAATAACAACCAGTTATTGACAGCTGTCAGTGAATATCAGTATAGCAAAGAGTATTTGACCACAGCCTATACTTCTAAAATTGCTAACTGTTAAATTTGCTGAGACTGTTTTGGCATTGTTGGTTTTTTTGCTGCTAGGAAGTGACAGCAATGATTAAATTTCAATGGAGAGGCTCCATTTTGAAGCAATTTTTATTGCATGGTTTAGAAAATATAAAAAACCTCTATTGGCACTATTTATAGGAAAATTTGTTTTTTCAAAGCTGTTCTGCTAAATGGAGTATAATTTCATAAAGGAATTTGATTAAAATAGTCTCTTTTTTATTTCTGCATCCTTTAAATCTTTTCTGCCTGTGCTTTATTGCATTATGTCAGCTTTCCTGCTGCCAGAGCAGAATGTCTCTTTAAAAGACACACTTGAATTCTGCCAATAGGCAATACTACTTCTGTTCTAGAAAGCAATGTAAATAGTATTACTTTATTTTTAAAGGAAAATTTTATCCAGAAACCCCCACAACTAATTTTTGCAGAAAGACAGTTTTCTAGCATTTTATTCAGAAGCATATGCATATGTATTCTCCCAAACCCACAGGGACTTCCTCTCCCCTGTACTGTTTGATTGGCATAAGAAATGGCATAAGCATAAGTATTTATGTTTAGGCCTCCAAGTGACAACATTAGCCATGTCCAGATCCACCCTTTCTCCTTATTTCTGCAGGCACCTGTCCGGTGCTTCAAATCTAGTCAGTGTCCAGTATCATTATTAATGCCATCCTTTCATACTTGCAACATTTTCTTACTGGAGTAAATTTTGACATAGTGATAACTTGAGGCTTATCTGCAGTTTCCCAGCAGTAATAGCTAAAGAGACAAGAATTGCTTAATCACTGTGTATCGTTTCAGTTGATGAAATGGAAATTGAGAAGGTTCAGTATGATCCTTTTTAATGCTGTTGGGCATAGATGAAGAGGGAGAGTATCCATGTTTGTAGACCCAGAATGGTACGCACAATGGCTCTTCAGGAGCATCAAGCTGAGCAACACCTCCCGTAGATAACCTCAGTCTTTCCTCCTGCTACTTGACAGAAACACTCACTGAGTCCTGTCTTAAATTAGAATTAAGCTCTTTGGAAGACATTCTCTGTTGGTGGCTTGTTGGAGAGCCCACCTGGCCTTGCATATTCACTACTTTCTCTGAATACCCCAATCGTGAAATTTTTTTAAAGCATTAAGTTAAAGTCAATGGAATTGCTTGTTTGAGACCATAATGACATTGCAGTTTTGTTACTGTTGAACACTGCTTTGAAGGACCATTGGGGAAGCAGGAGGGGAGTCTGAACCTCTAACAGTATACTGAAATATGGGTAGACACAAAATATGACAAATGAAGTAAACAGTCAAGAAAGGGGAGTGGAAAAATCTGTTTAATCTTGTTTAGCTCTGTTAATATTATGGGTTACTAGTGATACCACTAATAAGTAAATAATTTCATATGCATTTAATTTCAGTTTTTAAAAAAAATTTCAAATGACTATTTTTCAAAGGAATACTATTGTTTTAACTCATCAAGTCTAACACTTTTCAAATGATAGAAATACATCAGATCAGGCTGGCTTTCTATCACAAAGTTTTAATTGTATTACTGGCCAGTGTTCCATTTTTGAAAGGGAGGAGTCTCATCTTCTAAAAATTCTGGCCCAAATCCAGCATCAGGGATATTCTGTACTGGAACCTTCCAGAAAAGTAATCCAAATTAAATAGAAGTGTGAATCCACAGTGGATTAATTAAATGACATTAACTCTCATGTGGATACTCTGAATAAGAATTAAAGGTGTCAATTCAATTTAACTTAATTTCCAGAACAGATTAGTTAGAGTAACTGTGCTGTAATTCTGAATGAAAGTGTCCACACAGAGGTTTAATATGGTTTGATTAATCCACTTTAAAAATTAATTCAGATTAACTTTCTTGAGTGACCCTTACACTGACAAGCCCCCAGTAACTTGATAAAAAGTTGGAACAAGCAATGCTGAAAGGATAGTGCACGAAAAGAAGACTGTGATGGAATTGTGACTTGTAGCTGAGACTCAGTTTTTGTTTTTGAAGTGGGTACAATCTAGAAGCAGCTTTATTTCATGGACCAAAAATTTTGTTTCAGGAATAAAATTTATTCTGTCAAAGAAAGGGAAAATAGTCATGCAGCCTTGAAAATGAAGGGCGCACAAGGGTGCTTTTGGTATTGCCACAGGAGACTGCTATATATGATATGATTTTGAACGTCAGAGAAGTGATATACCATGTATTTCTGGTATTACAAAAACAGCAGAGAATCACAGTATTTCTCAAATGTGAGGGAGAAGAGAGAAGTCCAGTTAGTGTTTTTGTTTCGGAAAAATGTCACGGGCTACCTCGGACCTATTCCACTATTGCTTAGAAGCTGGAAGGGAATCAGGGAATGGGGATGTGAAGGGGACAGTACAGTTCTGGTATAAGGAAAAAGAAAGTTCATCATTAGCTTGACATGATGAAATAATGGAGTGAAAAATGGTTACAATAACTGGCAGTCAGGGGGAGGACAAGAGAAGGTGAGCGTGGCTTGATATCTGTGCAGTCTCTTCTTAGCAGCAGTGGAGGGGGAAATGGATAGGAAAAGGGAAAGGAGAGGCATAGGTCTTTTTTTCAATGGTGGGATTTCTGTGCACAAACTGTGGGACCTGGCCCACTGTAGCCTGGCCCACAGGTCTCCAGGATGAGCTGTGAGACATTAGCTCAGCCTGACAAGGCCGAAGTTGGAGTGAGAGGGATGGAGCATAGCAAGCTGACCAGTGCACATGTGGGGCTCACACAGCCACCACTTTCATCTCTCACATGCTTCCTAGCTCCTTTTGGACTTCTTGACTCTGTTCCAGCTAAATGGAAGGAAGAGGAGATGTTTCCTCTTTCCTTCAATGGAACAGAAAGACCAACAGATGAGGAGGATCCAGGTAGGACCTCCATCTTACCAAGCAGAGAGCCCTGTGGGGATGAGATGGGTAAAGACATCAGGGAAGTGGGTTGGGATTGAGCTACTGTCTTGTGGTAGTGGTGCTTCCTCCCTCAACCTAGAGACTAATGTATATTCATTTTGGTCACCTTTTTTTTCTGATTGATATTTCATTATTATTTTTGTGGCAGGTAATTTGTGGCATCTTTAAGACTTTGGGACTCAGTGCTATGTAATGTTAGTATGAAGTGAAGAAGCTACAGAGATGAGACAGTATCAAACACTTTAACTGTACTTTGAATATTTGTCCTTATATTTACCCACTTTTGTTATACTGCGTCCATTACAAAAGCCTTTAACACCAAATACCAGCCTTTGAGCATTTACAGAAATTACAGCAGCTAGTGCTAATAAAACAGAGAAACAGGTGCATAAGAAAATGAGATTTTAAATGCCCACTTTAATTTTACTGCAAGAATAAGTTCTGGAAACAAAGCCCTGATTGGAAAAGTGCAGAGAATCAAAACTAGAAGTTGCATGAGTGTCTTCACTACATCTTTTAATTGTGGGGAATTTTGCCACATTTTCATTCTGTATTATTATCAGAGCACAATTTTCATGCCTTTCATATTCTAAAAACTTCAAAATGACACACACATTTATTTCTAGTATTAAATTATGCTGCTAAAGCACATTCTGTTTGGCATGACGTCCTTTCAGTTTAATTTTCTCCAAAAATACGTTTCATCTTTTCAGAATATAATTGGCATACCATTGACCCTTCAACTTCCTGCTATTCCCTCCTGTCTGCAGTACTCAGATGACTAAGTTGGGAATGTGCTCAAGTGGTGGCATCTGGCTCTTTGGGGAGCTGTGTGAGCAAATGCACTGGCAGCTTTACAGATGACTCTGCATGTTTTGTGGGGTGAATCTGAGCTTTTATCTTTTATATATCTGTGATTTGGAGGAACTTGCATTCTGGTAAATAAATGCCCTCTTCCTTTCTTGAGCACCCATTCAAGGCTGCTGTAAATGCTGCTGTATTAAAGGTTCATTGCTTTATGAACCAGACACAAATAAAAAACATATAAGTGGTCATCCACAAAGTTATTTTTAGAGATCGGATACAAGAACAACATGTTCTTCAAAGACTCTGGTCTTTATCTTCCAGATCAGAGACAATGTCTTGTACCGGAGCGTCTTCCAACTGGTAAATTAAATGTTAATCCTTGAAATAGAACCTCTTAACTTTTTCAAGAAGAGATTGTGTCGTTAGTCTGTGATCCCCCTTATGGACTAGTTGATTGAGATATGTCTGGAGGACCTTACAACCCGGATGTTTTGAGGTGTTTTCTTTTTCAGTCTGTGTCTGTTAGATATACTTCGTATGATCAAAAGCGGGTCTTCTCAAGAGACTGTATCTTCTCAGAAAAGCAATCAGTTAATATTGAAGTAGAATGTACAAGACATGGAAAGAAACTGAAGATCAGTGTGCACTCACGGTACAGGGGGTACCAGCTTCTAGAGGCTGAATCCCTTGGGTTTTATACCTAAGATAAGTGAGAGTGTGGACACCAAAGCATTTTTTATTTTCATGCCACAAATAATTTAGTTCACCCTCTCACTTTTATTGATATTGATTTGATCTCAAGGGACTTACTTAATTTGGTTTTGGGACATACAGATATGTGTAGGTAGGTATGAATAAGTCTTGAAAATTTGTCAGTGTAGGAACAGAATTAGTTTGAGCATCTAAAAGGCATCAAAGACCAAAACAAGAAGTCTTTAAATAAAGATGCCTCATTTCAGCCCTTTCCCTACCTGAATCCAGAGTACAGCAGATTTACGTGTGAGAATGACATGACCATACCTGGAGACATGAGGCAGAAAGCTAAGGGATTTGTATAAGAAATTTATTAACAGAGGGGAATCCAGTCCTGAAATTTTTACATGGAGGCTGTAAAGGGGATTGCAGGTAGGGTTAGTCTGCCTACCTGCCCACCTTCTGTCTAGGAGGGATGTTTTTAAGCAGGCAAGAGGAAGCAAGAGAAAGCTGGCTGTTGAGAAGCAAGGGCTTTTCTATACATTAGTAATTCATATAGATTAATAGATAATGCTTTGTTCTCAAAAAAAACCCTTTTCTGTGTTACTGAAAAACATTTGATAATTACATAACTGTCAAGACTGTGTATTGTCCATTGGGCTCCATGCTGCTGAATGATCTTTGGTGAAATTAAGAATTTTTTGATGTAGGGACCAATTTTTATAGTTGCATAGCTCCCTCTGCAGTGAAGTGGAGACCTGGGACCTGTCACTGAGAAAAATACACTCCCAGAAATACTGAAGACAGGCTTGAGGTGTAAACTCCTGGCATCAGGAAGCTGTTTCATTTGAAAGAATTCTCTAGAGTTTTCTCTTTGATTAAAACCTTCTGAAATATCTTATAATGTTTTCTTTATGCAGCATTCCAGGAATGAGGAGTTTTACATAGCATTTACAATAAGATGGATTTTAAGCAAATATACCATATCTGAGTTGTCATGGGTTCATAATCTCTTTATTAATACTTGGAAATAGCGACTTTTGACTAATCTTTTTCCAGTTGTAAAATAGTAATGTACTCATTCTAAAGATTATCTGATATTTTGTAAGGTACCTAAAATAAAATGTGAATCAGCTTAAAGGACTTAGCAGGAAGCCAGAATTTTGATATATCCTATAGAAGACTGAATTTCAGCTTCTGAAGATCATATGTTCACACTCCCAGACACAGGCCAGAGATAGTCAAAATTGTTAATGAACTGTGAATATCCTATGACTCTCATGTGTCTTAGCTGATTTGATCATTATACTGTACCTGATTTTAAAAAGTTAATTTCTGCATGAGACAACTCGTGCACAGAGAAATAAGTCAATGGCTTTAGACAACCATTCTGCTGGCATTTAAGAGGAAAAAAATAGTAAGCTAACTAATTTGAAGACTATCATGACTCTCTGTTCCTGCTCCTTAGGGAAGGAAGATGAACTGGCCAAATTCAGGAGGCACAAACAGTGGAACACTGAACTAACCAAGAGGAGATGGAGGTTATAGAGGGACAGCTGTAAGATTCTAACCAGATGCAACCAGACTTTTGCATCAAAGTTTTCTCTGGCTGCTTTTTCCTATGGTTTCTGAAGAAGCTGTTCTGAGTAACTGGTTTTACGACCCAGTCATGTCTCCCTTGCAGATGCCAAACTCATTTGCACCTACTGAAAAATGCTGCTGGTATGCAGTGGGGAGGTCTAGTTGATGAACCCAGGAGTTTTTTCTGGTGTTTAGGTGCACACCCTTGAACATTTCCTCACATCATCTTGGGACGAAACCTGAGTATATGACCCCTCTATTCCCTGGTATCTCTAAAAGGAAAGAAGAGAGCCAGAAGACACACCAGCAGATCATTTGGTCTTGATAACACGGGACCAAGATTTCAAGGAGTATTGTAGCGTGTATTTATCCTGCACTTTAGAAGTGGTTTTGGTGCTGTAGCTGACTCCTTGAGTGGAAGAATATCAGGCCCTTCTCCAGAGCAGGAGAAGACAGGAACTCTGTCTCAGAGGGTAGCCATAGGAAGTTGATCTCCGAAAAGTCAAATGTACAGTCATCTGCAGTACATCTGACAAGAACGCATAAGTCATGTCTCAGGGTAGCATGTGACTGAGTTTCCTGGGTTTCCAAAAACTTAGAAGAGAAAGCATTTCCAACAACATGGAAGTATCTTTGCACAATGTTTAACTATTTCTTAGTTAAAAGAGGTTAATCTCTCGGTCTAATTATTTTTAAATTACTGCATTTAATCAGAAGCAATGAATTACTGACTAAAGGCACCTAAAACAGTAATTCATTCTCTTATGCAAATGTTTTGCAATGGAAACTCAATTCCAAGTTTATAGTAACAAAAACAACAGACATTGATTTTGAGATATTTTGATGCTAAGTACTATTCAAAAGAATTTTAACTGTAAAATTCTTTTTTTTTCTTCTTCTTCTTCTTAAAAGAATCTCCTGGATAGATAAGTCCTCTCTTATATGTCAGCTAGTACAAAACCATGATCAGTTTCATGGAGTTGTAACAATAGAAAAAACTGGTATAAAACACAAATGGAAAATGAAGTGAAAACGTAGGATTAATCAGTAGGATTAATTTTCAATGCACCTCTCTGGATTTATATTAGTAAATAATAGGAATGCTATGAACATTCTTAAAACTACAGGAAGAGGTAAAATATTATTAACTACTTCAGGCCCTGGACCCCTACTCTGTGCTGCACCTTGCCTGGCACTGGAAAACGTCTAAAAGAAAAGGTGTCTATGACCCCAAGTCTTACCAGCTATCTATTAAAAAAAAAAAGGAGAGAAAACAAGTGGAATATGTACTTCTCATCCTCATGCATAATGCATAGTTGTTGGGTTTTAATCTAAGTTGTTGACAAAATTAAGTACATATAGCTTATGTATTAAACACAGACTTACAGCAGGACAGCAAAGCCTACCATAGTAAATGTATAGAAAGACAACAGGGAACAAAGCCTAGAAACAGTCATTTTTAAACTCTCATCCCACTCCTCTCAAAGAAGAGAAGAGAAGATATAGCCTGCAGCGTGCCCTAGTTTCCGCAGAACAGGGCCTGTTGACCTGACATCGTGAAAGCCAGGACCACACAGGAAGAAAGCCCCGAAGGCATGTCTTAAAAAAATGGTGTTTTTAGCTTATGCTTTTCAGCTGCTTGCACCTGACACTGAATTTTTTGGAGAAGTCAAGTCTCTAATTACTTAGGGCCAAAACAGTTTTATACCAACCATTGTATCTTACTACTGATAAATGCTGTAGTACAAAATTCACATTCTAAATTGTACTGATCTCTGATTAATTCCTGGATTTATATATGAGAGCATCTGTGTAATATACATGATATAGGCAAGTCCATGCCTTTCTGACTTTTGTTTCCAAAAGACTTTAAGGCATAATGCACTACAGTTGTTTAATCTGCACAGTCATGGCATGAAGGGCTAGAATAAGTCGCTTGCTGCTGCTTTGTTTTTAAATTAAGTGAGCAGTCATGATAAAAGGGTTCTAGAAAATTAACAACACCTCTTACTCTGCTTGTTGTAAGTACAATGTAATTATATAGAGGATGAGCACAGTGATACATGCACAAAGTTATAGCATTCCATTGTGTAATTTAAATACAGTTTTGGAAAAAGTAAAGAAACCTGCACAGTGATTGCAGTGTGCATAAACAATATTGCCACTAGCAATATTCAGTGGACTCAAGCTGCCAAACACTTTAAGTAGTCACCATATGATGTCATTTCATGCCACATAAATATCCTGTGTTTTTCCCAGGCCCCTCTGAACATGGCAAATCCCTTCTCGAACTGCCAGCCCATTGCCGACATGGCCCTTTTGCCAGCTATCCGTGCTGCTCCATCACAGAGAATACACCTAACTCTGTGTTTCTTCAACAGTTTAGGCAACAGCAAACAGTTTCCAGTTAATAATAAGATAAATAATACCAATTAAATAATAAGACTTTTTTCCTCAAAGATTCATATTGAATTTGTTTTCCATACTTAAGATTAACAACTTCTAATCCAAAAAGCCCCACATAATACATGATGGAGTAGTAGCTGAAAGAGTATGTATCACAATTGTGGCTTGGGAATGGGAGCATGCTAGTATTCCTGCAGTATTGCCAACTTGAGCTTTCAGAAGTTATCCATTGAGTTAAAATTTGAGAAATTTTAGCTATAATGATTTTTAGAACTCATTTCCTTCTAGTTGCTGGCTTTTTAAGATCAAGAAGAATGACTTTGAGATTTAGCTTAAGCATATGGCTCAGAATTGTATTACTTTTTAAAGAAGTATTATTTTCCTGTAATCTCATTTTACTAGCCTTAGGGAAAATACCAATTATTGTGTGATTTGCATGAATAGGCAACACTGAAGCAGTACCATGGTATGGTGTGGTATATCACATGCTAGTATCACAGCACTGAGGTGACTAATCTGCTGTTTTAATTCTGTATTCTATGGGGACAGGTTAAGAAACCCCTTCCTTGACAGTGATCATCTCACTGCTGACCCTTAAAGCATCTTAAACTTTCTAAAAATCTTACAGAGAATAATGTGACATTATTTTCTGTTCTCTGTTGTGGATACAATGAGAAGTGATGAAAAGAACTGATATATACCAGACAAAAAAAAAAAAGGTTAATTCTTCTTCTGGATTACTTAATATTTTATACATTATCACTGTTCACAGAAGTCTTTCTATCAGAGTTTTAAAGATGACATTCATACCTCTCAAACTAGACACCATAAGGTAACTTTCCTTACCAGTTCTGGAGATCAATTTTAATACTTGTTTTGCATGTTCATTTAGTGCTTCAGTTTGCAAATTAAAGTGTTTTACGGTTTCAGAATATGCTGTGATTTATTATCTGAATGAGTGTATTGTCCAAAAGTTAAACTGAGTAAAACAATGGCAAATAAGAGACCAAATTCTGATAACATTTACCTTCTTGTAAATTCAAGATAACGCTGCTGATTTTAACTGATAATACCCCAAATTTACACTGAGATCATGACCAGGTACAGAAATCTTCCACGGTAAAGTTATACCAGGAAGGCTAATTCAGATTGGTTTAATTAATAAACATCGTTCTGTAATTCAAAAGTGAAAGTCTTGCTATCAACTAGTGTGAGACTACAGATAAGCCATAGCTAAGGGCATTTGCAAACCCCAGTTGGTTTTGTGTTAATACTAAAGGTTTTAAAACAAAAGCTTCTGATGCTTGGATATTTTCAAGGTAATGTAAGGGCACAATGGGACATTCTGAAGGGAGGTGTAGAATGAAATTGTGCCTTGAAATCATGAGGCTATTGCATACTGAAACAATAAATTTTGCTTATATTGTCATTTAGTAGACATGCTAATATTACTGTGCATACTATTTTATTTTAATATTTAGATCACAAAAGTATTCAGAGGTCCTATCAAGAAAGAGAAGACTGATAACTGTCTTCCAATATGTAAAATGGCCATTCTAAGAGAAAGGTGACCATTTGTTCTCAGTGGCTGAAAGGGCCAAGAATTCTTTAGATTAGGGTGGATATTAGGAAACACATCCTGTTTGGAGGAAAGAAGGAGGGAATCATTGGAGAAAATTGCCTTCTCCAAGAAGAAGGGTAGAGTCTCCTTCTTGGTGGTGGTATTTGGAGGTAGGGAAGGGGGAGAAGGGTTAGAATGAGTTAGGTGAACTAACTTGACTAACTAACTAGTTTGTTAAAGAACTTGGAAAAGATTTATTGGATGTTTGACCTGCGGGGTATAAGACTAGATGATGTCCTGAGATCCCTTCCACTCCTACCTTTCTACAGCTCTATTGCAGAATGACAGCAGTATTCTGGTTAGAAGACCTAGGAAAACATCTTATTTCAGGCAGCTACTACCAAAAAATGTTAATGAAATATTATGTATTTTTTCCTGCAGTCTCTTTTCAGCTGAAGGAACAGTAGTTGCTGAATGTAGTGAATTTGGAATTAAATTACTAATTATTAAAAAAAACCCTTCTGAATATCGGGATAATGACAGTTCTAGAGGTATATTAATGAGTCTACATGAATGAAGACAAGGCTGGAAAATGGCTAATCAAAGCACAAGCTATTTTAAAGTGATTCCAATTTTATCTCATGACCTTCACAAAAAACGTGCAATTTGTGTATCAGTAAATACTCTGCAATTTTTTTGCTTGCTTAGCACTTCTAAAAATATTTTCCTCTTCATACTCAGGAAATAGGGAATACATAACACTTTGGACTAAATAGGGGTCAAAACACATTTTTTATCATTACATACATTTGCAGAGCTCTCTGAGTTCTTGAAACTAGCCAGTTATTTTCAAGAAGGGTAAATTTAGGGAAACATTAAAAGTTCAAGTGCTATTTAGGGGTGATATAAATATGAGGAAAAAAAACGTTACAGAATGTATGTTTATATATTTTATGAGCATACCAAAGAAACATTTAAATATATTAGAAACTTATTCTTGTTTTATGAGTTTATGAAACCCATAATCTCTCTCTTATGATCTGCTCCTAACTGATGGGATACCATATAATGCCTGTCACTGATTACATCGTCCTCAATGTTGTCTGGGGATAGGATAGCAGTCTGCTTAGGAGAGAAGCTTTCATTTTTTCCCTGAGTAGCATTTAATAGTAGTACAATGAAATTAATAGTCTTTTGACAGCTTTTGCATTCTTCTGTCATATTCTTATAATTTGTTTCTGTTAATCATGCCAATGCTCTTACTGACTGATGAATTAAATCCTAGCTATGGCAGTTCATGAGCCTGAAGAAATGTAGTGATCTTCTGGAGCCATCCAGACACTTTCCTTGTTCTGAAAAACATGAGAGACTTTTTGGTCAGATTATGCTCATGGTTAAAGGTTTTCCTATGTTTATGGGATGCAAGACAGCAACTTAAAAAAGTAAAAGTTCAGTGTCACAGATAGATGTTGCTGACATTCATGCTTGCATTATCATTTCACAGAGCCACAAAAGCTGTACCCTGTATAAAGTCTTGAATTCTGCTGAGAATAACACTTAGTGTCGATGAAATGATATTGCTATCTGTGCACAACTTCTAAGCTCACAGGTCTTTGTTCTGTGTATTACTGAATTCCATCAACTTTTGATAAACACAGTAGAAAGTTAATGTACTCTCTACCTTGTAAAATTTCTTAGTACCTGGTAGAATTTGGTCTGCGTTTTAATATGAGAATCCCTGTTTTGAGTTCTCCTTTGAGTTTTGAAAGCGGACTTGCTCTTGGTATGAGTATTTGGGTTCAGATCCATCAAATTTCTGCTGGTTTTGGCATTCCAGGGACAAAACCAGAGCCAATCATGCAACATAAGTAGTAGTCAGGTGTTTCTTGGCTGCTCTAAAAAAGGAAGGACGGAATATAACAACAGGGAGATCAAATGACCCCAGTCTGCCTTTTTCTATCACAGAAAGTCAGCTAACAGCTGCAAAAGGGAAAAAAGACCTGTTGCACCAGATTACCTGCTATATGTTGTCCTCCCTTCTGTTATGCAGTTATCTTTTAATAAAACTTGCTAGGAAATGTTTCTCAAAAGAATTGTCATCTGAAATGCCTTTTAATTAAAAACTGGAACATTCTCTCAACTTGTTTGTTTCAAGAGAATTTTCTCAGGGATTTTTGATGAAGTCCAGAATGAAATTCTTGTTCAAGAGCAAGAGAGGGTAGTAGTAGTAATAGTATAGTGAGCCAGACTCACTCTGTAGATCTGCTTTCAATGGTCTGGTTTGAATTAGACCCAGACTAGTTCTCAGGGATTTGTAAATGTTTCCTCAACCAAACAGAGAACCGAGCAGAGTGGAGTCATGAATCTGTGTCTCTCTCACAGTCATACCCCAGTCCCCTCATTTTCCTTTTTTTCTCTTTCTTTCTCTTTTATCAGAATCAGTCTCTTTCATTTTTTCCCCATTGCAGTGTTCTTGCTTCATATAAATAAATGCTTATAATGCTGGGAAAAGGAAGGCTGATTCTAGAAGTGGCGGTAAGATCCTACATGCTTCTTTTTGGCTCAGCGCAATGTTGATTTATTAGTATGAAATAAAATAGTTTCAACAAGAATGATTAAGAAGGGTATTTTGGTATCAAGCTCCAGTGAGATCCCTAGCCACTTAATTATTCTATGTGTCTTCTTTCTCTTTGTCTTCTTTCCTACCTTCATTTTACAAGTTTTGATCACAGACTGGTATGGAATAGAAATAATTTCTGAAACTTTGCATTTTTTGGTTCTTCTTTTCCACTTAGTTTTAGATTTTAGGAAGGTAACAAAAATATGCAGTCTTGCATATTTTTAGGGAATCACACAAAAAATTGTATTAAGCTTATTTCACAGTTCATTCTTTTAATGTCTAAGCTGGTTTTGCACAGGCTCAATACTGAGACACCTAAATTTTACAATGAATTTTAATATAATATAATATAATATAATATAATATACTTTTATAACACCTGCTGTCTCTGAGGTCTTTGTCTAATTCACAAACAGTAATAATTTTAGCTTTAGCCCTTTGAAGTAAATAATAATAAATATTTTCATTTTATAGTTTCCTTTTTTCAGTGAAAGGCTAACAACAAAAGCGTGTCTCTTTCTCAAAGTCTTTCCTCCTTTGATTTCACAGTGGTTTTGTTCCAATGATTGATTTCTTCCAGACACTACATACTTGGGTTTGGAATTTGGCCCTTAAGAAGGAATAACATTCAAGATCTTTTTCTCTAGAAACCACAAGCACCTATCACTTGCATTCAAACAGAATGTGTAATAAGATTTTTGTTTTAGACTAAATACTAGAGGATAGTATAGCTGAAGCAAACTGTGGAACTTTATTAACATGGGAATCAAAATGCACAGTTTTCCCAATCTAAATAGTCTCCTGATCAACCTTCTAATTGGTGATTCTGCCTCATGTCTCTATTTTGGAAAATTCAGGATGTGCCACTTTTGTTTAGTTCAGGTGTTACCAAAATCTATTACTAGCCCATACCAGTTGCGCTAGCAAGTACCTGGCTTCTGCTTGAGAGTTCAGAAGTTCAAATTTGGACCATCATCTTCCCCACCCATGTACACCTGATTATCTGCCACCTGTTAGTATTCACAATATAAGCTATTTTTTGCCTACAATACACATGTACATTGGATAAACAAGGGCAATTCTAGCATTACGGTTTTCAGCCTCCTCCTTGTTATTTTCACCCTGACTATTCTCCTAGCTGTGGTATTCTTAAACCAAACTGAATTTATACCTGTGGATACTCTTTGCACTGGACTTTCTTATTTGTAAACAATCCTCTCTTTCTTTCGTGTCCTCATCTTACCTGATTAGGCATTATGACAAAATTTTAGTTTTTCATGTTCTCTTGGGTATGTTTCCAAGCCAACCTGCACAGCTAATGCTTTTCACTGCTCTGCATACCTTTTTTCATCTCAGCATTGAACTGTCTTAAGCTTCCTTTTCTGGTCTGAAAAGTGATTGATACTCTTAGGTGAATTTTCATTGCCCTGTACAAAGATAAAATCACGTGATTGCCATTAACATTTACGGTAGCTGTATAACTAACAACAATGAAAATTTACCCTTCTATTTCCTTCCCTTTGCTGGGCAGTTGTACACCATGTAGTTGGAGTAGTTCAAAAATATTAAAAGAAACACATAAATACTGCTCCCCCCCCCTCCCTGAAATTGTCCCTCCTTTCGGGATGTGCCATTTTTAGGAAATTCCTCCGTGCCAGAACTGAGTTTGACACAGTTAGAATGCGAGTTGTGAGTGGAGAAGGCTGTTTCTTGCAACTCTGATTCTCACATACTCCCAAGACTTGTAAAACTTGGATGTTCTCCCAGCAACTGCCAAGTAGTTCCACGGATGACAGTTTAAGTTTAATTTAGTGGTCTTGTATAATGGAAGGAGGTCAAGGTTTTCACTTTAATTTTCGTTGTTGGTTTGAAACCACCCGGGTTGACAGTTGCTAGAATCATTACTGTGTGATGAATTAGCAATTGCTTATGAAATGAACCCAATATTCTCAATACAGTTCCAAGTGGACAGGTGTCCACACAGCAATTAACAGTGAAGGAATTATTAGTGGTCTTGCAAAGAAGCCAAAGATGAAAAAATCGCTGGGGCTCTACAAGGCTCTGACTCAAATATGTGATTGCTCAGGATCAATGATGAAAGCGAAATATGGGTACTGTAAAGAAACTCTGTGTCATTGCATGTGCTACATTAATATTTAAAGTAAATTAGATTCATTTTCTGGTGCTATTATGGGCTTTCAGAGATAGACACCTTTTTATTTATATAATATGAAGAGGGGAGTGATTACCATTTATTCCCTTCTCATAAGAATCAGACTGGTCTCACTGATTTCTGCACTTTCTATGAGCTATTTGCACACTGGATTCTGGGAAAAGGAAGAGTTTTGCCTGCTACAGTGGAGGAATGTTCCTATCTCTTATCTACATAAACTATAGCCAGTGCTCTGATGCAGATAAGCAATGTCTTAGTAGTCATCTGATATAAAATGCTGCGTCATTTGATTCCTGTATCTGCATCTGATTCTGTGATCTGCAGTCTCTTGCTGATTCCAGGGATGCCTCAGCTCCTTGCTTCCTGGACAAAACAAAGACCTGAACCAGAAGTGGCAGCAGCTAGTTAAATACTCTGAATGTATTTTTAATTTAGAAAACCCTCACTAAGAACCTGTTTTTTACGTGCTTCCAAGTCAAAGTGAGCTTCAGGGAGTTGGGATGCACCTCTTATTTCCACCTGATTGCTCAGATAGTACCTTATATCTATTTATATACATATATACGTATATTGGGTATATATCAGTTTAATATTTGTTATCTCAGTGTTGATTAAAGAGGCTGCTGTTTAAGTTAGGGTCCACATTAGAAATGTTGCCCATATTTAAAAAAAATGAAGCTCTAGGACTTAATTGCAAAAGCGCACCTACAATTGATTTGCATAGGCAACATCACCATGCAGGCAAGCTGGGTTTTGGTCCCCTGAAAATACAGTTGACAATTTTTAAAGGTTGTACAGCTTTGCCTTTGTTTTGCCAAGTAAGCCTGAAAGTTTGGTTTATGTAAATTGCACACAGATTGCACACCTCAATATGATGGTGGAAAATCTGTACAGACAACATATTCTAAACATATCTTCTGGTGGGKTTTTTTATGAATCTGACTTAACATTTTGAATCAATGCAGTGTAAAAACTAGGCTAATGCTGAAGAAAGCTTTCCTAGAGTCTGATAAAAAGAAATTGTAAATTCCTGAGTGAGTATTTAAAAACAAACCTGAAAAGGCTATTAGCAAGCAGATCTACCTGCTGATTCTGAATAGACTGGTTGGCATAAATTATTTTTATTGTGTAAGTTATTTTATAAAATCTCTTTCAAATACCAACAAAAATATTTATTGTCTGGGTAATATGTCCTGTTTTCCATATGTGTTACTATAACCATCATTAGTTCTTGTAATAAACAGGTATGTATTCAAAGTTGTCCTTCAAGTATACAGGACCCTCATTCTCTATCTCTAATTTCTATTAATTTTCTGTGTTGAATCAGAATTTTTATATTTTTTATACTTTAAACATTACCAGTGAGGATTATTTTCTCAACATTTTGAGCATGAAGTATGAATCAGCCTTCAAATATAGCTTCTATGGAAATATTTTTGTTCTTAGAGGTCTAATGCACATTATGGCAATTACTGTTGTTTCCTATAAGAAACAAGTTTGTCCTGCGGTTGGCGGATGATATTTTTGCAATGATTTGGTCACATTTTGGTCTGTAATTCAGCAAGCCTTGTAAACGTTTACCAGTTTGAATTAAATTCTGAATAAATGAACCTTTACCAGCTCAACAGTGGTCAGTGGTTTTCACTCAGTGCTGTCTTTAGCCAGTTGATTCACACAAACAAATCTTAACTTTTGATCCTAAGTGATAGCAAGTCAATAGTACTTCCAACTTTCTTCTTTTGAATCAATCTACCATTACATCAAGGGTATATATTACGCAAACTGTCTTAATGTGTATTGCCTTATCTAATATTTCAACTTGAGCTTTTGCTGAAATTAGGACCATCTGTCAAAGCCTGTTTTCAAAAGCCTCAGGCCTAAATTTTCAAGTCAGTTAATGATTTCAGTGTGCTTAATAATCCAGTTAGTCACAAAAGAATGAATGTACTCCTAATCATTAGTCATTTGGTTTGAAACTTACTCTTCAGTCAGTCTTCATTTTATAATTTTAACTAACCATATTTTTTTTTAACTAAGGTTTAGTGAATTAATATTCTCTAATATAAAAGCAGTATCTGCTTTTATTTTGAAAATAATGCAGTAAAACATTTAGACTAAGTTTTGGGCCAAAGAAGGCTTGTTTCTGTGAAAAGCATAGAATTTTCACCCTTCAGAATTTCCTTAGCAGCAAGTTGGAATCTGATACTCTTTTCTTCACCTTATGGACCAAAATATGTATGCTATTAACATAGTGAGCTCAAAAAATACTTGTATTTATGTCTTCCATTAGCACCTTAATTGAACACAGGTCAGCCTTGATTATATTCCTGCTAACAGAGGAGCAAAATTATTTGATAATATCTTTGCACTTAAATAGTTATCTTTTTTTTCCATTTAATAAGGTATTGTGTAATGTGACTTGGCCTCCCAGAATCTGGCTCCTGATAAGAATCTGTTCCTATTCGCAGTGTGAGGAGATGGATGAGATGAAAAATAGCCTATGGCTCTGAGGGTATCTTCTGTAAATACATGGATCGTTAAAACACATAAGCAAGGTAGATAGTTTTTACTGATCCACTTCTGCATGAGGATGTATTCTATGGTAATGCTGCCTCTGTTTTTTCCCCCAAAAAGATGTAAGAAAGAACAGAAGCATAAAATGTGATAAAGATTAATTAACAGACCTGTTGCTTGTGATGCTGCTAAGCCTTATCTGCTTACTTTACTGAAATAAATTCACGTTACTACAGTCTGTGCTAACATAGAAGGGAGTGTATTGGATTCTGTCCGAGCTGAGGTAGCATGAACAGCTCTGATAAGTAAAGGTATACAGAGCTACACTGCACTGCAGTGTGGAGGTGCTCAGCTAAATTAAATTGGGTGGACACCGGAAAAACCTAGCCCACACATGGCACAGAGAAAGATAATTTACTCTTCTTCTTGGTAGCCTACTTCTGGTGTGTTACCACCCCTAGTTAGCTCCTGGTACCCAACCTGCTTCATTCACGGATAGTCTGAGCATCTTAACACTATCCTGCAGGCTGCAATGTGGTCTTACAATAAAACAGGGATGATATGGGAACAAGAAAACAGGAAACTCAGCTTTCTAAACCCAGGGTGACTTAGCAGGGCCAGCACTTTTCCCATGTTGGCTTCCATAGAAATAATTTGGAGACACTTAGCCTATAACCCAGTGTAGTCACAGCTCCTGATTTAAAAGAAAAAAAGAAAAAAAAAGTATATCTTTAACAAAATAAGTGACTATTACAAGGGCCAAGATGCTCAATATATTGTATGTCAACAAACTGATTATTTTGTTCAAAAGAAAGTGAAAAATGAATATTGTGTGCACCAGAACAGAAGGTGTTTTTTTCTGACACTGATAACAAATGATAAAGTCATCTACTGTACCCCCAAAACTACAAGCTAGCTGACTTTCAGTATGGGTATGGGAAGAAGAGGGACTTCCAGTGAGCCTGGCAAATGTACTTCAACGTAGGCGCCATGTCAGCTTTTTAGCATTACTCCTTGGAATTAGTGTTTTTAAAGGAAAGAGATGTTTGTCATTTGTTTTGACCAACAGAGGTCTGCACTGAAGCTTATTTTCTCCAGTGGGCATTATTTGCATATGTTTGCTTGTACCTGATTCTTAAAACAAAACATCCCCCCCTAGCCCCCAAACAGCAAAAAGCATCTGACAATAGCCCCTTTATCAGTCCCCAAATCCTCAGTTTCCTTATGACAAGAGAACTTTCTTTCACAGGGCAGATCATATTTAGATTCCTAATATTAGAAATTCATTCAGCTGGTGAATGACAAGTCAAGGTAGGTTCCTTATGATCTCCTTCAAAAACCTTTCCAAAGAGTGCTGCGCCATGTTTCAGCGAAAGCAGAAAACAAATGTTTTGTTAGAGCATTGCCAGAAGGAGAGACCTGCTTCTCTGGGAAAGGTTCCAGAGATCCAAAAGAATAAATAGTAGAATATTCCAGGTTAATCTAGGGTTTGTTCCATGATATGTGGTGGAACAGAATGAAACAAAACTCTCCATGTAAGAGAAAGAGTTAAATGCATCTATGACCTTTAAATTGTTTTATTTATCTTTTACTGCTAGATATGTGCTTAAGCTCTCCAAGTTGATGAAGACAGTAAAAAGACTCACTTGGAGTCAATGGAGTTTCAAGGAAACCTTAAGAGAGACTCTTTCTTTGTATTACTATACATTAAATTTAGCAATAACAAAACATATTATCATATACAAAGTTGGTTCGCATTAAGCTATTTAAAAAGTTTGCATTAGGCTATTTAAATAGTTCAGAAAACATAGATCAGTTTCCAAATATATGATATATCTCTGTCAAATGTGACAGATACCTGTGTAAAAACTATTTTATTTCTGTACTGAAAAAATACAGGAGAGGTTTGGGGCTTTGTGCAACTGACTCATAATTCTGATATTGCTTTCTGCAAATGGGAGTAGGCTGGCCATGTCTTTTGTGACTTTTATGAGAACAGATGAAGTTTACTTAAAGGTTTGATTTCTATAAAGCCATGTGTGCATTTTTAGTAAGAAAGAGATTTAGTGCTATTGTTAAATCCCCTAAAGCATGTAAATTTTTGTTAAGCCTTATTAGTATTTGTTAGTTCCATATGTTCAGAATCTTTCCATTTTATGGCGCCTATTCCTCAGTAAGGAATTAAGTTCTGACTGAATATTTCCACCTACAGTGTATCCTCAGCCCCCCCAAAAAATTAAAAACTTCTGTCTATTTAAATTTCATCTTTGTGCATACAGACCTAGGTTCACTATTTTTGAGCATTAAGAGTTAGCCAGAGCTGTTACCATAATTAGTTGGTAATCTTAAGCATTCAAATCCTGGTGAAAAAGGGGCTTTGCTTCTCTGCCTCTCCCTATATAGTATCCACATCTGTACATTGCTGGAGAATACAGCTAATCTAGTATGCAGTCCTGTAGCCATTTACAATAAATATGTAGTTCAGGAATTTGGGCATTACCATCTGCTAGCTAGCTAGCTGTGATAAGCTGCTCTGAAAGGAAGCTCCTTAGCATAAGGTATTAAATATTAAAATTAAAGCTTTTTTTTTGATGATTAGCCAGTCCATTGATAACAAGGGTTGGTGTCAGTTCATTCTGCACAATAGGATTACCATTACACTGGCCAACATTGAGAGCAGACCTATATTTTTGGTTGTAGGCTGAATAAAAACAACAGAGAATAAGTTGTGGGATACATTCTGTTGTTTGCATTTTTGTTTTAATTAATAATAAACTTTTCTGTGTGCTGGACCAATAAAACATGCTCTTTTATTTTTTCAACACAAACTTTCTTATTCAGTCCACAGTTGCAAAATGATTTAACCAAAAGGTCAGAAAAGCAATTGCCAAATTTGCATGAGCTTGTAAATGTCAGAGGTAGGTCCTGTCCAGGGTGTTATTTCAAGTTATTTTATGTGGTGTTTTTGGTGTTAAATATCTTCATTTTTCACACACCCAGGGTCTTGGGTTGATTGGTTTCCTTGGTAACAGCTCTTTGGACTGATTGCGTAGGCACATTGGAGTGGTGCAGAACAGATCACTACAGAAACACACCAGAATTAGTCTGAAGTAAAGGGATGTTGTTCGAGCTGTTACTGAGGTCCTAGTTCCATTATCCTTTATATTATTCACATTAATACTACACTGTAGTGAAATAACAGCTAGCTAGCTTACTTAAGACTAATCAAATTTCCTTAAGCAAGTTAGCTGTTGTCTTCTGAAAGAAAATTTTTAACTGAAGGAAAGTAAGCTAACAAAACTTTGAATAAAATGTACGGTCATGAATGGTGCAAAAGAGCACTTAATTTTTGGTGAGCTAGCTTGTAAGATAAAAATATTTAGATTAAATTTAGTTGATGGGTTGTCCCATTCATCCTTTCTTCTTAGTCCATAGAAGACTTCTCTTGTGTATTAGTTACCAAATTCTCTATGTCAATCTCCTATAATCTTCAGAAGATGTATTTTAATAGGGATTACCTTATTCTGGAGATTGTATTTATGATTAAAGCCAAAATAATGGAGTTAGGACTAGTCAGATATGAACACAAGTGGAAATTTTGAAATGGGTAAATTTGAGACAGAGGAACAATAGCTGCAAAAATTAAAAGAAATCACATGCACCTATCATGAACTGCCACATGCCATATTGCTGTGCCACTACACTGGAGGCTTTTAAGTTTTCTGGAGTCTTGTAAAGCTCCTTAGGCACTCTCTCTTGTTACCCCTATGCAGGAATTAAACCTTGTACAACTAGTCCCAGGATCTCTGGGCAAGTACTGCCTGGCAGAAATTGGTACACCTATGCTTACAACAGCTAGCAAAGTAATACAGGAGGAGCAAATTTGTAGATTGAAACAGCGCTGAAGTCCTCATGTCCACAGGACCTGCACTTCGATTGTATCTCTGAGGACTAGCTCATTCAAGTGCATTAGGTGCACTCCTAGGGTACAGCTTCCGGTTTAGTTAGGTCGAAAAGGAGTGTGGTTGCATACCCTGAGTCCACGTCATGAGAAACAGATAAATTTGCCTCTCTGAAATAACTGGGAACAGTTGGGAGGTTTACTTTAAAAACACATTCCTCCTCAGAGCCAAAACACTAAAGGAAAGACACACTAACCATTCCCCCGAGCCCCAGCCTTATGGGTATTTTGTGTTCACACATCACCTAGTCTGGGACATATGCAAGCTGAACCAATCCGAAGTAAAAACTCTGTGGGGGCGGGAGGGCAGAATGCTCCTTTTTTAACTAATAAGAGAGTATATGCAATTGAAGAAAGCAGTAGGTGTGTGTGTGTGTGTGTGTGTGTGTGTGTGTGTGTGTTCCTTACCTCACTTTCTTCACCTCCTTTAGAATAGGATTAGTATCAGTTCAGAGGTGTGCTGGGAATCCAGGACTGGGCCCCTTGCTGTCCCCTTGGCTTCCCTTTTAGGTCACAGGACTCTTTCTTATTCCTCTGTGTAGCCAATTTACCTCATCCTTGGTCTGATAATTGCAGTAGACCCCTGAGTAAAGACAGCAGAATTGTGTCACTTCTCTTTCTTGTCCTAAGTTTCCTGTGACATTGAGAATCTAAGTCCCTTTCAGGTCATTCATGCTGTAAGGTTTTGGAAAACCAGCAATAAAACTGGTCTTTTTTTGCTTTTGAGGAAATTCCACTCCTCCTAGCCCATTTCCTTCAGAGAAGCTCCCCAAGGGGTATTTTCCAAGGGATCACATTCTTCTGAGGTGTTTCCACTTGAATAGGTCTTTCTAGCAAGGGACCTTCCCTTATTCCTGCCTAGAGTTGCACAACACAACCCTGGCCAATTCCAAGAACCAAGAAATACTCGGTGAAAAAGCAATTTCATTAACTCAGGCAGAACCTATAACTAATACACAGGCAGACATATCACATCTGACATGGAGTCCTTGACTTTGGAGAAAGAGCTAGCATTGTCTGAGTAATTAAAAAAGGACACGTAGCTGGTGGACAATTCTCATGACTTTTCTTTTTAGCAGACTGGCCCTGCTTTATCAATGAGAGCCATGGCATGTGCGTACTGTGATCAGCACATTCATTGTGCTGTTCTGGATTCAGGAAGGCTGTTTTTGGTTTGCTTTTTAAAAGTGGTGCCCTTAAAAACCATCACAGTATTTACCACAGAACTGCTGAAGTGTATTATTGGCACAGAATGTCATATTTTTTGTTCTTTTATAATTTTTATTCTTAATAATTTATTCAACATTACTGACAATTGTTTTCTCACAGAAAATTTAAGTAGTTTCAATCCACTCTATAATAATGTATTTAGTATACTAATGCAGAAGCATAACCCCAAAGTATATATCTTACATAGAACTGTAAAACCACATGGTATGTGTTTTGAGCCATATGGGAAATGAATCTGGCAATGATTCCTGTTTTTCACATTTTCAACAACAACTTCTAAACTTGGAAAGAGAGATTTCTGAGTTTAAATTGTGCCTGAGAAGTTTCTGTGTCATCTAGATGATCCTGAAAATCATGAAGGTTAAATACTAGGAATGTTATTTAAAGTCAACTTTAGAGATTTGAACACTAGCTACGACTGACAGAATATTATCAATGTATAGCGTATTTGTAGAATA
The DNA here is from genome assembly GCF_003343035.1 of Apteryx rowi. Lineage (NCBI taxonomy): Eukaryota > Metazoa > Chordata > Aves > Apterygiformes > Apterygidae > Apteryx > Apteryx rowi. The sequence goes on from NW_020450786.1 coordinate 165,218, forward strand.
TATCACGGTATGTGCTATAAGCTCTCTCAGCACTCATTTGAGTTTATTTACATAGCTCATTTGCAACCTTAAACATTTTTCTTGAATCATGTCCTTCTTCCAGATGTTGGAACAAGGTTGTTTTTAATCTGTTTCAGTTCTGTCATCCAGTTTATGGAATAGTACATAACCAGCTGTACCGGCACAACTCAGCAGATGGGATGGCAAACTGTAGCACAAGGGCAAAAATGAGTTGCTGTTAGAGAGAACCCCTTAAATCACTTTCAGACTGAGAAAGGAAATGTTCAAGTGCATATTTTGAAAGAAATACTGATTCCCATAAAACAATGTATAGAAGCAACACAAGGGACTAAGAGTCTGACTGTGTACTTACATGTCTGTATAAATATAGAAGACAATGTTCCAGAATTTTTCAAGGTGTATCAGTAGTTTTCTTACTTTATTGTGACTTAAGAAACTTCCATTGTACAATGACACTAAAAGCGTAAGAATGTTACAAAGCATAATAAAGACTTTCTAGGCATGTAATACGCAGTTTAGAAAAGTAGTGAATGTTAAAAGCTAATTAAAGTTCAGTGCCATTTTCACACATTTTATCAGTATTTTTAATGCTCTGAAAGCTAGATATTATCACAAAAGTAAAAGCTATTAAAAATGATTTTTTTTTACTTAAAAATGACAAAAAATTACATGTCCTGCTTTTACTGCTCAAGACAATTTGATTTACATAGAACTTTGTTAGAAAAACTTTTGCATTCTCACTTAAACAGTGTGGAACAGTGCTCTCAAAACTAATTTGTTTACACTTTGTGCTACCAGCTCAGTCTGCATGGTATTCAGGTGTTAATTATTTTTTCAAAGGGTATTTTTTTTCAGAGAGTGTAGGCTAATCTTCAGACTGTTAAGATTTTTCTCAAGGTTCAGGCACTATTCTAGTTCTCTCCCATCTCCCTCAGTGCACAATTCATTTTGTTGATTTAGCCTGAATGTTGTTTGAGCAGAGTTTCTTTCACTGTGCATTCATACAGGGGCCATCTCAAGCCAGGCTTGTTTTTGGTTGGTGTATCTTGGTGATGCAGTGATACAAATAAATAATAACACGGTAGCATAGTGTTACTCTAGACATGAGGAAGGGTGGGAAAAGTTGACCTTGAAAAGTACTCACAAATGTTAAGCTTTATTCAGAATTTGCAAATGTCTGGTTTATAAATATTATTTATGTTTATTTAAAGTGATGAGGCATCTGATGGAAGAATTCATCTGTGGTTAGGTCACAGCTCAGCTAGAAAATTGGTCATCTTAATTTTTGATGAATATCAATGTTGTTGGAAAACTCAAGTGGCAATTACAACATTTTACAGTCCATCATTCCCATGCCATGCATTCTCATGAGGAGCTGACACTCCTTCTCTCAGATCAGCATAAATTCAAAGCAGCAACAAGTCAGTGGACTTATATCTGCTTGAAACTTCTGACTGATAGAAAAGATTTAGCATAGCTATGCCAACAGCAGAGGATTGGGAGTCTTAAGCCTGCAAGCCATCCACAATACAGCTGCGCAGCTGGAAGGCAGATGGCTTATACAGCATGCCATAACTCTGCCTTTTCTTGTCCTGACTGTCAAATGCAGTGTAGACACAGGCATTTAAATGTAGGGCTTCAGCTCAGTCATTTCCTACACTGTCCAGGGAGAACAGGCAGGGTAAAGTGTGTTCTCCTTCCGCTGTTTCCTCTGGATTTCTCTCTGGGTTATCAAATTTTACAGCTAAGTCCCCAGCACGTAGCATAGCACTTTTATCTCTTTCTATCCTAAAGGGAATGTAAGTAGTCTGAAAAACGTTTTGTATAATTTTCCTGAGTTTTTTTCCTTTTTCATTGTAGCAATTTTATAAAAAGTAGAAATTAACATTAGGAAGTGAAATCAAAGTTGGTTGGCACATGGAAAGTTATAGGTACTCAGAGTTAGAAAGGAAAAAAATGGGTAACCTACAAGAGGAACAGAGTTATTGCATAGGTGAATACTGCAAGCTCACTGTGCTTTTCCTTCTGCGTGAGCAAGCTTTATTATATAAAACATAGCCTCTTCAGATGCAACATCAAGCTTTCCCTGAAGGATCCTGAAGGGATGAAGTAGTCTATTCAAACATCTTGATGTTAGGAGAAAAAATAAAAGCATAAAGAATATAAAACTAAATTGCACATTTTAGCTGTTATACAGGCTTAAAGATGGGTAGAAGCTATATCTCTGGTAGTGAAAGGGACCTGAAAAATCATTTGTCAAGTCCCTTTCAAAACCACCAAGGTCAGTTATAGGGACTGTATTATTTGTCACAAGCTGCTAAAAAACCCATGTTATTTATGGAGCTGAAATCCAACTTTGCACCATGTTCCTAAATGCAAAATTTGCCTCAATACTATGACATTAACATTCGGCATGTGAATAAAAATAAAGATATCTGTCCAGGTACTTATTTGTAGTTGGTGTGAAAATGTAATACTGTCTTTAGTTCATAAATACCTTATCCTTCCATTTAGACAGCTGAATAGGAATAATTTTTAACTGTTCGAGATAATACCTTTGCCCTTAAAATGTCTCTCTCTACTAAAAGCTGACTGTTGAAACTATATAGAACCCCATTGTAGCTGCTGTCACTCAGTGACTTCCAGATCCGCTGTGGTAATCTTATAATTGAAAGTTTTATCTTATAACCACATGTTCAGCTTACTAAATGGAGTTGTATTGTCTAACCACCTTCAAAGAAATTTCTCATCCTAAAACTCTCTAAAATAGAGTCCTCATTCTGCTTTTATTTATACTAGTATTAATACTAGTATTAATACTGTACTAGTATTTATACTAGTATTAGTATATTAGTATACTAGTATTAAAAAGCTCTGATGCTAAAGTTTGGTTCTGCAAGAAAAGTTTGATAATTATGACAATGAATGCATTATATGTTATCGGTATATATGTATTATACTAAACTGGGCTCCAGCTAGCCTGCTATAGCCATGCTGGCTCTGCAGTGCAAACAAGACTAAAAAGTGATTTTGTGGATAAAGAACTAAAAATGGTGTAAAAGAATATAAGTTGACAGAAATTCCCATATCTGCTCCTGTGAAACCTCAAGACATCCTCTCTGCCCTACTCTTATTCTTAAAAAAGGGATAAAGTCCCCTTTCCTGTGTCTCAATGACCAGATTAAATTATAAACTGGTTAGCGCAGGAACTGACTGTGTGTGTATGCACAGACAGATGTGTGTATACAGCCTTTGTATCTGTACACACAGAGAAGCACTATAGGGTGCTGCCCCTCATTTAGGGCACCTCTGTGCTACTGCAGTTACATAAGTCTTCACTCATGTAATTAATTATATCAAAATCTTCATTTACAGTTTTGAATAAAATGGGGACAGGATATGTTGGTTAAGAATACAGCATTTTTACAGAACATATTTAAAGGTTAAAAGTACATATTAAGTCTCTCTTGCCCTTGAGCCTCCTCCCATCCTCTGTCCTTCAGCTTCCTTGGCTGAACCATATTGCTTTCTGGAGATGTAATTTAATAAATAGAGACCACTTGCAGATATGCAGTTTGGCAGACTGCTCTGCAGCTACAAGAAATCTTAAGCCATTTTTTCTTGTAACTACAAAAAGATAGAATTTCGTTTCTAGAAAGTAGCATATATATTATTATTCAAAGTCTGCTACATTTGTTGATCTTTACAACCTTTTTTTCTTAAATTCTTTTTTTTAAACTTGTGTTTCAAAGGCCTATATACCTCAAAGTCAAAGCACAGCAAATTCTGCTATACCTGCCTAATGTCAGTAAGTTTGTTTTAAGACTTTCATCCATTAGAAGGAAAGAAGCAGCCCTTTCCATATTAAATATGGAATAAAAGTAATAGCAGTCTCAAGTCAATTGCATGATCCTGTGGGGTTTTTGGCCAAAGAAAATGAGGAGATTCTAAAATGCAGGGAGGAGAATAAAACCACTTCTGAATTACTTTTCCCTTTGCCTTGAAAGAAATCTCTAATGTTTTGAAAGAAAACTATTTGAAGGGAGGAGGAGGGATTAAAAAAAAATCCAAATTTCAAAGCTGTTGTAGTTATAGAATCACATGAGACTTTTCAGTGTTGACAGTAATCAGAAAGACTCGTCTTTAATGCTGTTTTCAAAGATATCAGAAAAAATGCTTTTCTGTCAGGGAAGAATATAACTTGGTAAAAAAAGCTGGTTATATGAATTCTTTTCAAGAATATTATTAAAAGCAGATTACAATATGCAATTGAAAATTAGCATCTTACTTCTCTCCCTGAATTGGCAGAGAGAAGTAAAGATAACTGAGGCTACCAAGGAAACAGGAATGCAGTTGTGGCTACCAAACTCTTGCAGATTTGAGTGCAGTTATAGGCTGAAGGGTGCATCAGAGAAGCTGTCCCCTCTCAGGAGACATTTATTCCCCATTAGATCAATAAAGCAGGTGCATTTCCATAAAGAGAAAATCTAGTTTTTAGTCTCATGATCTTATCTTTAAATAAAGACCATGTATAGCTCTTTTACAGAGTGAACTCTTACTATCTTTCTCTCTTCCTCTTGACCATGGGTTCAAACCAATAATTTTGGCTTGGACTGGAGATACTGGAAACAAGTATCCTAAGTACTGGACAAGGCCCCTGTATTTAAATTGTCTTTACCTCTTCTCACTATACCTTTTCTCCCTTTTTCTTCCCATTCAACATGCACATGACCCTCTTTCTCTTCAGGAAATGTGCAAAGGTCACAAGGGACCAATCTGGCATGAAATGAAAATTTCAAAATTACCTAAAATTCTGACAAGATTTGATGCCTATTGGATGTTTCAGGCTCTCACATGAGATTTAGGAGGAATTAAATTTTATTCTTTAGAATAACAAAGTTCTTTCCTGTATAACCATTGCACATTCCCAACATCTTTCAAATCTTTATTGAGATTACAATTCTTTGAGATACAGCACTGATGACATTTGTTGGAAGTGCTGTGCTTAATTTAAATCATAAACCTTATTATCACTTTTAAATATCCCACTGCAGTGCAGTTTTTAGTGATGTAATTGATCAGGGATCTTGTGTTGTACTGTTACTGAGCTTTAACATCTAGATTATAAACCTTCAGGCCAGCAACACATTGTAGCCTGTGTAATGTGAGGTGGTGAACAAACTATGAGCTCAACATACAGCAATCGGTATCAGTGAGATGAATTTAACAGGGCATTTCAATCTTGTCTTGAAAGCTGTCAAGCATAAGACCAGAGGCGTACTTGAGCTGCGTGTGACATATTTCGTAGCCATGCAGCAACGTTGACTACTTCCTTTTTTGAAGGTGTCGAGCAGTGACGGTCTTATCCCAAACGTAAGTTAGAAAAATGCAGCTGGCTTCCCCTCTGCCTACCTCTCCTGCAACATGGGACAGCAGTGCAGAGGTGTCCCAGCCACGGCCCTGCCCCAGTGGCTCTTAGTAACAACACGAAGGGCTGACAGAGGCAATCTCTTACAACGGCTTTGCGTTATTTAAGGATTCATATAATTCAAAGGAATTTTCTAATCAATATAGCTTTTGGGCTCGTTTATGCTACAGGTCCATGCAATGTGAGGGAAACATTTGAATTTAAAAGAGGGAGGGAAATGCTCTTTGCATGCCTCTGGATTTGTCCCTGAAATATTCCATCTTCAGCATATGGAATATATGTTATATAATGTTATACAATGAAAGGTACACCAAGCTTTTCACTCCTGGTCCTAAAGGCTGCAATATAACCTTCTCTAGTTGCTCTGCTGCAAATTTTCATATCTGGGAGAGCAGAAATAGGTGGAGAAAAAACTCAGATATTTTTGTGGCTTTACATTTTTTAAAAAAGCTATAGGCACTATGTAGATCAGTCAGCAGCGTGCACTGCTCTAGTTAATGACTGTGACCCTCCATGTGGATGCTCTCGGATTGTTTCATGATGCTTTTGTGGTTTCACGGTAATGCAGAAGCAGGTACATACTGTAGGCACCCCATACTCAGAGCAATTCATGAGGTCCTGCTCTTACAAGGCTATAGTGATCATTAGGTAACCATTCAGGCAGCATTTTAAGGGTTACTGGCGAGCATCTTAATATTAAATTACTGTTTTTAAAGCACATATATTAGTTTGAGTTGTGCTCATCCTGAGTGGGACAATAGTGCCTGGTCTTCTCCTGCCTGTGCCCCATTCTGCCTTTGCCTGTAGACAGCGAGTGCTTAAATGCCTCTGTCTTGACTTTATCCTTTTTTCACATCTCCTTTGCTAGGATTCCACAAGTTACTGCTTTGTAGATACTAACTGTGAATTTCTTGGTGATTTTAAAGTCAGTTTAAGTAATTTTTTTATTTTGGTCTTAATAAACAAGCTGCCAAGGAAGTACATAGGGCTTTGCCATGTTGATTGTGTTCCATTACATAAATTGTAGTCTGATTAAAAGTTCTAAGGTGAAATTTGTCACTAGCATAGTAGATACAGCTCCATAGGCTACCTTGTACCCACTTAACTGTGGCTAAGTACTGTTCAAGTTCCTTCTCTGGGGTATATTATAATTTTTTTTTGTTTTGCTTTGACTGATATATATGACTGGGTCTTAAAGGATAAAAACTTACAATTTTTTTGATAAAATCTTTTTTTATATAAAGCAATGTGGACTTTGGAATATTGTCAACAAATGCTGTTAGAAAAAGTTACACTGAACTTGCAGTTTATTCTTAGTCGTGCAAAACCTTTAATTTTTTTTTCTGGAAATGAAATGCTTGAGATGTTTACATAAGGAACTGAATTTGGCTAGGAAATGGATTTCAGGAGAAGAGGTGTAGAATGAATATGAATATGAATATGAATATGTGGGAAGCATTTCTATAGTGCCTGCAGTTCCTTTTCTTTACTTTATAGTTTGTTATTTCCAGGAACATTGTCCAGTTGAACTTTAATTTGTTTTTAAATTGCTGCTGATAGTTGTTCAAATAAAGTGGACATGAAAATTTTGCCTTTTAGATCTGGCACCCTTTCTTCTTGTATATGCATGCTAAATAATGCCACAGAAAAGATGTCAACATTTTCTAGTTAGCAGAAAAGGATGATCAATGGTTCTGTGATAATTAGTATATCTGACAGTCAATCAAAGTGATGAAAATAAAAAGCTCTGATCAAAAGACCTTTTCTTCTGTGCATTATGAATTAGCATAAACATTGCCATCCCTTCATAATGCCAGTTAAACAGGAATATTGCTTTGGCATAAAATGAATCCTTATATGGTTAAAAGGCAATGGAATTTAATCCACTGCAAAATTTACTTTTTTTTCCCCTGATTTCTCTAATTTATATAAAACAAATTTTAAAATAAGAAATACTTGTTCTCAGGAAGGGTGTGCATTTTTTTTTTTAATGGCTGGGAAAAGCAGAAAAATGTTTGTAAGCTGGTTGACCAATCGTGTATAAAACAAACAACCAAAGTTAGCAAGGTTTTTGGAGCCAAATGGCTATGTCAAGAGAGCAAATAGTTAAACTTATAAAATCTGTAATAGTATCGGGGGGGGGGGGGGGAAGCAGTGTGATAACCTCTCTCCCTAGAAACTTTCTCCTTGCTTCTGTTTGCCTGATCTCTGGGAAGCTGTGGGAGCTGAGCTTTGACAGATTCCATGGATAATACATTTTTACCTTGTCACAATCTCTGTTTTCAGTGTAGCACCTTTGACTTTCATTTATTTAATTTCACTGCTATCAGTGAGGTGACTCATGATATTTGTACTCACATGATTGAGCACTACTATGTAAGATATTTTGAGGACAATAGCTTCATTCTGTATAACAATAATCAAGAAAAATACCAAAGATAAAACCATGTCGTAAGACCCGCCTATGTGCGAATCTTGTTTTTAAGAAGTGGGGGTGGATCTTGTATGAACAATTCTCATTTATAACATTTATTTCTCTAAGGGGTAGAGTGAGGCAGTGGAGAGCTAATAAAAATAAGCATGGTGAAAGATTTGTTTTCTTTGACCTCTACCAATAGTCAGTGAATCCCAGGCTATAACTAGAATAGTGAAATGCACAGATTCATGTTTCAAGAATAATCCCCTTGTTTGTACAACATTACAAGGCATTTGTTTCCCTTTCACCAATATAATTATTAATATTAATGATTGCTTATTGCATGAGCTACCAAGAGTGCAGTCAAGAGAGAATACAGGGCCGTGCTCTGGGAAATTGCCATTCACTAACTGCATACTGTACTTTGCTTTATTTTCACTTATTATGAGGTAGAGCTATACAAACTATTAAAAATGTTCCCAAATGCTCTTTATATTGATTTTTATTTGATCATGCTTGGGGTCTTTCATGTCCTTTTTCAACGAATATTCAAACAACATGGTTTGCAGGAAGAAATGTTTGATGAAATTCCTAGTGCTCACAGAGGTAAATCCAAACAGAGAGGAGAAGGTGCCCACATAATTATATAGCTGCTTGCCCCAATCAGCCACTTTCTAGAGCAGGATCATTTGGATTAAAAGAAAGTGGATCAGACTGAGGGGAAGAAAATAATCATGAAAGTATACGAGAAGTGAAGTCTATCTAAATGTTAGGTAGATAGCAGGACATCTCAGCTGTATATCACTGAATAAGCAGAAGCATTGGTTAAAAAAATTGATTCCAAATATAGTATTCTTTGGATATTTTTGGAGGTTTATTATATAGCAATTTTTGAAAACCCAGCTTTTTCTTTTGTATTTGAAGTAAGATGGTTAGGTTTTGATTTAATTAGTTTGCCTCTTTTTGCTTATGAGCAATTTATCAAGAATCTTTTTTGCTTGGAAACTGATGTCTAACTGAGAAGATAATGACCAGGGGGCATTCTGGTTAGCTAGAACATATAAGAAGTTCAAGTGCTTTCTGTTAATGAATATACAGCATGTTTTGAACTCTTCTTTTAGGCCAATGAATGTATGTTCAGTGCAGATCATGTGAGACCTGTAGTTCTATATGTCATTATAGTCAGCTGGCTTTCTGCCTGAAAAATGTGAAAATGGTTTAAAAAGCAGAGCAGAAACCACTTCATTCTCTGAATATGATTTCAGAAGTGCAATTTACCAGCAATTAAACCCCCAAATATATAAACTGAATTACTCTTCTCTTGGGATTCCTACCACCATTTAATCTGTGTTTGTTTTATCTTTTGGCATTTTATCTTCTAATAAGCCTTCAAGGAAGAATGGAATATTAGCATTCTATTTAAAGGAAAGGACAAATAGATGAATAGTAAGTACATTCTGATGGCCAAAAGTATGCAAGATTTTTGGCTGCAGCAGCATGCCAATAAACATCACATTTCCTGGGCTGGAAAGGTTTGTTTGCTTTACAAAAGCACTTGCAGGAGATTTATTTACAGGTAATAATATCTATTTACTATCTCTTCTCCATTTCAGCTGATACAAATTTCCTTAGGTTATCTATTTGTGCAACACCAGCTGTGTCACTTTGCTTCTGATTCAGCATTCAGTATTTCTGTGTTCTTTGATTTTTTTTTAAATTGAAAAGTTGACATTAAATTTAAATCCTTCTAGTTGTTCATATATCAGACAGCTCTCCCATGTGTGACCCACATAGCTTCTTAACTTGGCCAGCCAGTGGTGAAAAGTGAATAACCAAAATACTACCAAAAAATGTAAAAACTGGATGGTCTTTCTTAGATTCTCTTACCACTTCTGGATTAACATATCTCTGACTTTTCTTTCAGTGTGTGCGCAGTCAGAGTCTCCAGCCTGAATTACCTTCAATGTACTCCATGCTGATGGGAGTCTAGCTAAGAGTCCTTTTCTTTAAAGCTAAATGGGGATCTGGAGCATTTCTTTGCCCCAAATATCTATGTTGCCAGAAAGGGTTGCTGGTAGCTTGGTGATCTGCAAGCACACTTTTAAATGAGCAACTAAAACTCAAGTGCTATAAATCCCTTCTGGTTTTGTGGCATATGAGGTGAGAGCCCTTCCAGGAAGGTCCATGCCCAAAGGCGCGTGGGCCAGGCTGGGCATCTTGGCCGAAAGGAGGGACCCACACTTTCCCTCCTGCAGCCTCCAAAAGTTTTCCTTAGATAAGCCTGTGGATAAGAACAGACTTGCATCTGATTACTGTCTAAGTTTGGGCTTTATCTCTTGCTTGGGTTGTGGTCAAATACTCTCTGCCTGTGTGGAAATTAACACAAAGTAGTGCCTATTTATTTGGTCATTAAGCTCAAGCAATAAGTAACTAGCATGTCCATTTAGGGCCTGAAATGAGCAAAGATCTGCCTGTACCGAACATGCAGTTGGCCTTTGTGTGCGTTTGCCCTAGGTGACTACAAGGTTTCCCTGATACTGCTTGATATGTTATTCTCAAAAGAGAAACAAAGCTAATTGCTGAGACCTTTGTGTCCTAGGGGGTGTGTCATTGCTAGCGAGAGAAATATTCTTCACAGCCATTACCTTCTCATAGTTATTTCTTGCCAGACCCTCAAGGATAAGCTGTCAGTGTCTGCATACAGCAGATTATATAAGATCATCATTTTCCACCCCATATAAGATGTTACTCTGAAAGCTATATTCTGATATTAAATAAAAATACATTGCACTATATTAGAATCATTCATCCAAAGACATAAAAGTTCTCTACAGTGTTGTTATTCATGTTTAACAGAAGATTAAAAGGAGGCATGCCAGGGTGAGGAGATTTGCCCAAGGTACAGGGAGTCAGCAGCAGTTATCGTAGTCTGAGAGCCTCTTCTGAAGTATAAGCTAAAATTTTAGGTCTCAGTTATGCAATCTAATGCAGTGAAAAGCCTCCCTACTCATGCATAGTACTAACACAGACTAAGGATTCAGAGATAACCTAAATGTCATTAGTTTGGATCAGATTACAAAATAGGGGTTTAATAAACAACTGTGATTTAAATCCAGTAGACAAGTTCAAATCTTCCTGTGGGACACAAGTATAGCTAGGTTTTACAGAAGCAATGCGCAGTAGTACTAGCTATAGAGCCGGGCAAAATTTCTTTGTTGAGTCATTTTTCAAAACCTGAAGATTGGTGCTAGATGAAACTCTTTGCTAATTCAGGCTAAAAAGCTTTGTTTAACTCACGGTAAATTCTTTTCATTTGAATGATATTGTCTTCTCCTCAAACATTCATTTGAGGTTTAACCCGAGTTGTTTTGTACTCACACAATTTTTTAGATCACTAAACCTGAAAGAAAGACCTGTTATTCTTATTGTAATAGCCCAGAATAAAGACAGAATAACATTTTTACTTGGAAGTGCCAAGAATTTGTAATATGTTTTTGACAGACAACTAGTATTAATCTGTACATACACTATATGCCATGTACATAAGAATTTATATAGGTATAGAGGTATATTTTGTGCCCCTCACCTTTGCAGTGTTGCTAATGTGGTGCAATAATATCTGCTGTAAGCAAAGATAGGGAATTTTCATGGGCACTGGGAAACAATTTGGAGCGTTGCAATTGCCAAGAGCTTTCCACACTCCTTTTTGCATGCTTTTCTAGGGCTTTTCCACACTCTCCCTTCCCTGCTCATATTGTACTAGCAAGGAGATTTCCTGCTCCCTTGCCCAGGCTAGGAAATCGCCATGGTCCTAACTAGCAATAATAGCTGGCAGAGCCAGATAACTCAGCTCTGTGACCTCCTCTCTGCCCCTAGGCTTGGGAACGAGGCTAGCAGCGAGACTTGCTCCATCTGGCAAGATCTTGTTTCTGTCTGCTGCGCTCCCTCTCCCCTAGTCTGGTATTGTCCCTAGAAGGGAGCACACCTCTCACCACATACAGTTTTGTCCATGTGTATTAAGTGACTTATCGGAATATCTGTCTTGACAATTTACAGTGGCTTTCTGGGTTTGAGAAATATATGCCACATAGCATGCTAATCTAAAGTATTAATGTGAGAGATAAATTAGGTTTTCAGTCTCGCTGTACTGGCTAAAAAAAGGCTTTTCTCAGGTACTACTTACATTCTTCTACACCTATCATTTTAAGTAAACACCACTTACAGTATATTCAGAATTCAGAATTTTTAAGGCACAGTAAGATTCTAAGCAAGGCCCTGCACTGCTTTTTCATCAGTCATCACAAATGTCCCAAATTTCAGGATAATCCATCAACGTTATTATGAACGAGTATTCTTAATGCTGGAATAGCTAGAGAACACATGCAGATACTTTCTCAAGAACAAACAAGCAAGCAAAACCAAACTCCTTTTTGATGATGTTAGATAGAGAGTAGCTCCTGGCATCTGTGCAGGTATTTTCTACAACATAGTACTTTTACTCACAGTAAATACCAAGGCCAGATCAACAGAGGGACTTGAATGCTTGTTATTGCTTTAGAAACTTTAAGTGCAGCATTTAGGCATTAGTGAGATCTTTTAAAATCTGCTTAGCTTCTGGCTAACTTATATTAAGTAGTTAATTTACTAATAAGCATCATTATATAGCATTTACATTCCTGCCATTGTGTCTAACTATCCTCTCTAGGATATGGGCTCTTGCCTGAGGAGGACTGCTCATGTACCCATCTCTAACTTGTGCTTTTCATTGTACAAAAGAGGTTTTTAAAAAAGGAATATTTGTGCTGAAGTATTTGATTAGTATGGAAATGAATATCTGCAGTACTTTTGCAGAATAGTTATACAGAGGGCACAGAAGGATAGAGGATTATTTCAAAGCACATAGCGAAATTACTAGGTAGTAACTAACTTAAATTACTTTCAAATACTCTCACTACCACTGCAGTCTTCGTCTGTGTCCTTTGCCTATCAAGCAGCTTAGAAAGTAATCACAAATACCAACAAAAGCGCAACTGCATGAACCGAAGGAAACCTGTGCCTGTTGTTGCCCTGGTCACTTCACTCCTGCTATTAACCTGATGACCTAGCACATGCTGATGTGCTCATGACAGGCTTCATGGACTTGAGGAATACTAATATTTTGCTCTTATTTTTTCCCATTTTCCAACAACTTTGTTTTTTCAGGCCATGAACTCCTCAGGGCAAGACTTTCCATGTAGCATATGTAAGGATAGCTCAGGTACTGAAAGAAACACTGCTGTGACAGCTGTAAGTCTGGTGGGATAAAACAGTATTATATTATTGCAATGAGACCCCATAGAGACTCAGATTAGGTTTAGATCACTTAGAATGAGTTTGGATCATTTAGATTTAGTATCCCTGTGCAGCACTGAGTTGTACAGCCTTGCCCTTCCGATGTCGATCTGAATAGCACAGACCATTCTGATGCAACAGTAGTGGATGACAAGAAATAGATGTGATAAATCATTATTTACATATAGTGATATGTTTGTTAATCACAGGAGTTGTCCTAGCACACATTCAGCTGGTGTGGTTTGCAGATTTTTTAATGTGGTGCAAGACAAGATGGAAGCAAATTTGTTTTTTAAACTAATACAACTTCAAGCAAACAGCAATATCTATACTATTCTATGTAACACTGCACTTATGATACGGTCTTTTGCCAAAGACCTTATCATCTAGAAGCCCAGTCCTTAAAACTGTACTGGAGAAGATGCTTAATCATGGTAATACATATTAGGGATGGGCTGTACATACATAGTACTGTGAATGATAGTATACCGGAAAAATAACAGCTAAGAAAGAAAAATGTGACATTTACAAATTGTGACTTTTCAGTTTGATACACATGTGCTTATTTGATATTTTTCATTTTTAATTTTTTTTATGTTTATAATATCTTTGCTGTTACTTCCTTCCTAAATTGCTTTAGTAGATGCTATCTTGCATTTCATTTCCACCTTTTCTTGACGAATAACGAGGGACAATGATTTATTACATATTGATATAATGGGTTTTTACAAGCTGATAGTTACTACTATACATTGCACTGCTTTAGTGGTATAGAGGAATAAACCATGATGCATTTGTCAAAATATTCCTTGCATTAGAGATTTTAATGCCTTTAACATTCGTCTGTTAGAAGTTACCTAAGTATGCTCCAAAAATCTAATCCCTGAAGGCTAGGTGAAAAGAGCTTTCTTTTAAACGTCATTCAGCTACAGTTACAGAATGAAGGGTGACAACACCATGTGAGAGCCATTCACACAAACTATCATTTTACATTTCCAGGAGTAAAAAGATTTAAACCTTCAGTTTATATATATGAATTTTTTCTTATCTCTTTTCCCTTCTTCCTTGACCCTTCTGGAATATATTTTCTCAACTATTTCTTTGGGGCAGAGCCTTAGCACTCGGTCTGTTTTCTGCCTGACGTTCTGGTCTGCACTTGTGACCCAGCTGAGTGGAATATGGAATGTATAACAAGATAAAGGTCTGAATCTATTCCAGATCACATCAGTTCTCTGCAAGACCAATGACAGTTATTTATAGAGAATTACTGTCGGTGTGTACCTCAATTTACATTGGGAAGAAAATTGATCTGAAAATTACCCATGCCATCTTACCTATTAGAATAGGACAAGTGATATTAACTCTGTGATGGTGTGCATCTTACATCCTGCTCTTCTCTCTCTAGATTGCAGAGAGAACTGCAATTCAGATTGCTGAGAGCATCAGAATTCAAAGCCTCCTATCCTCTGCTGGAGTTTTCATTTTGCTAGTTTCTTCCCACAAAGCATGATCACCTGGCTGGTGGTGGTGGCGATGAGCCTCTTTTGTTATTTAAAAATTTGTTACTTGGAGCAGCAGCAAGTATTTCTTGTGAGAGCATGAGCTGGGGTGTAGGTCAAAAGAAGCCTTGGTCCTTTTCCTACCCATGCCACCCACTCTATTATTTATAGCTCACTATATCTGTTTTATTAGCGAAGTAGTAATGCAGGACTGTCTATGCCAAAGTTAGGCACTGAGGATACTGCACGTACCCTCTCTCTTTGGTAGTATTAGGTTGTTATGTATACTGTGATACAGCTGCTGTGAGCCCTTCCTCACCGTGCAGGTGTACTAAACAGGCACGATGTGACACAGGCCTATTTAGTGCTTTTTATCAAGAATGCTTAAAAAACAAAGTCTTTTAGCATCCCACTTCTCAAGTTTTGCTCAATTAAAAAAAGAAATACACTTACCAGGCAAGCTGTATTACAAAGAAAAGTGATTATAACTTTCAATTTGTGTAATAGTTTGTAAAATGAAAGCTACAGATTTCATTTTAGTCACTAGGGGGTTCTGAATTAACTGCTTTGATCAAACTAGGAAATTCTGACTTAAGACTGAAAATCTATTCTAAGACTCAGACATTATCCCTGACCATTACAGAAAGCTTTTTACTGCAAAGTAAGATTCATCTGTGCAGCCTTTCAGATTAATCTTGGAGCCTTTCTTTTACTTTTAGTGTGTATGTGTGTGTTTTGTTTGCTTTTCCTCCAAATATTGTCTAGGACTATTCATGTGCGAGTTATGTCCATATGTAAAAACCCTAAGCTGAATGCCATGGGATTTTCTTCTTTATTTGATTTAATTACCACATCAGCAAGTCTAGCCTGAAACTTGAGGTAGTACAATTTGTTGCTTGATAACATAACTGCTCTGTAGAGTGGACACACACTAATTCCACACCATTACTGGTAGTTGTCCGTTGCCTTCCTATGACTCCATGGATGTTGAGGAAGGAGAGGCAAATTATTCTGTAAGTCAGTGGGAAATAATTCAGAGTGCAGGTTTGACTTGCCCCAATGGCTCTTTAGGTGGGTTGTGCTTTAAAAAACTCAACATCCCAATGAGTGAAGGTAGTGCCAATGTGAGCACAAGAGCTTGAAGATTATTCTGTGATATAGCTGTACTAGTAGAAAAGTATACTTACTCCGGGTAATTTTGCAATGATGAAATAATTTTGCTTATGTTCTGTTGTATCTTGAGGTGTATCATAGAGGCCAACGGAATCGATACGAGAAATAGCCAGCAGATATAACTGTTTTTATTTTATGTCTGATATGTATTTTGGGGGACTGGAGCACATGATGTATGAAGAGAAGCTAAAAAACTGGGTTTGTTCAGCTTGGAGTAGAGAAGAGCGAGAGGGAATCTAATTGCTGACCTCATGGTAAAGCAAAGACAGCCTTTTCTTGGAGGTGTACTGTGATAGGATCAGAAGTAATGGACACAAATAGCAGCAGGGGTAATTCCAGCTAGACATAAGGAAAAATTCTTCACCACAGGGTTGTGGGATCTCCATCCTTGGAGACATTCCAAATGTGACCAGACAGGGCTCTGAGCAACCTGATCTAACTTCAAAGTTGGTCCTGTGTTGAACCAGATGACCTCCATTAGTCTTTTCCAACCTAAATTATTTTACTGTTCTATGTTTTCTTTTGTTGTTGTTAAAGTGATTTCTGAATTTTAACAGAAATCTCCACTTACCTCTTTTTCAACATGCAAGACCCACGTATGTGGAATTTTGCACCTGGCTGAGCCTGTGCAGGCTTCATGTGTACAAAGTCACCTGATGGAGAGGGACCATAATATTGGGCTGTAGCAGAGGAAAATCTGGATTCTCCTGGGTTTTCTTTGAGCACAGAGCCCTGCCAGTAAGCACTCTGCCATGCTTCAGCACAACATCATACCCTCTCTCCTGGAAGAGGACTCATCTGCCAGGCACATGCAGCTCTGGAAAACATGGCTTAGGGAGCATGAAATTCAGTGGTGAGTTGTGTCTGGCCTATGGGCTCCTTCAGTGAGCCAGGGGAGAATTATATCTTAGTATTAGGTATTAGGCTGAAGTCAGGGAATCATACCCGGATTAAAGCTGTCTTTCCCTTGAGAAACAGGAGGCTGGAGAAGGAGTAGAAATAAGTCTCATACTGAATTCATACTTTATAGGACTTGGCAGGTTTGTTCTGGCTGTATTTCATGTGGAAGTATGTTACTTTCAGTTGATGCTAAGTATGTAGTTCTACCATTGAGGTCATTTGGGAGCAGCCCCACAGACAGTCTCTTTAAATGAAGAGTGATATGTCACGCAGTAGGCACTTACCTCCAGTTACTTTGGTTAAGACATTTAGAAAGAACTCCACATTCATGGAAGAGGCAAAGTTTCACAGAAATACACATTTCACATTTAGGCATAGAAGAGGAGGCCATTTTTTCAGGATATATTGATCTTTGGTGTGCATCTTGGCTTTCTTTTCTGTTACAGTTTCATCTCATTGCAGCTTCACGTAGTGCTCTCTAAAAGGTTAGCTCCAAATATTCTTACATTTCACTGGTAATCTGGGGATAGAGGGGTTCCACATTCATATACTTTATTTCTTTACTCATTTATCTCCCACTGATTCATTCTTTTCAAGGCCTTTGGAGTTCATTAAGAGTAGCAACTGCATATCTGAGGACAAAGCATGTCCCTTTGGCTTTCTGAAGTTGAAAGTAGTAATAGCAATCTGATCTCAGAAAGCATTTGTACTGAATTCAGATATTAGCCATGCCATTGCATTGTATTTTCTGTGTTGTATTTGAAAATAAATTCAATCATCTAATATGATGTCTGAACCTGAAAAAAAATATAATAGTCTTCAGATCAGATAAGTACTTTCAAAAAGGATTTAACATCTATTTGACAGAGAGAATGCTGTATTTTTAGAAATCCATGTGCAATTCTCTTTTGTGAAGGCAATCTAATGTATTACAGACCTTTTTAAAACTGCATGTGTGTTCCCTAAAGATCATACTCTTACAAAGTTTTTAACATTCTCATGTATGTCTGCATATAGATAAGCTTGAAAGCATCCAAAGTTTTTATTAGCTTCTTGACTACAGACCATATGCCTTTTAGGGTTTTCAGTTATCCGTTCTGATGACAATTGGTCCTTATGGAAATAAAAATGTAAATTTTTGCTGTGATATGCATTAGTTATCTTACACCAACAAAATATTTTCATCTTGTCTGTCTTCAAATATTCAGTAGAAATTTCTGTTTTAATTTGACCATTGGACTGTTATTTTCTTATACATCTAAAACAGATAGGAGAATCATATATTTTATTAATTTTAATTAAAACAATACCTTTCTTCATATGATTCTTTGGTCTACATTACATTGTAAAGTCCTTGGGGGTAGGAACTGTCTTAAATAATGTCACAAAAAAGCTATGATGGGAGTTTTGAGGTGCTATTTGCAATAGGAATAAGAATGTCTGTATTCTTTAATGGGGCTCAAACTGGTGATGGTGGCTTTTTTGTGTATTTTGTAACGATCTGTCCTTCATCAGTCTGATGGGTGTATATATTCAGAATTAAATTGCTATTCCTTCCTTTAATAACAAGGTTTTTCTTTTGAAACCTTTTTCCCTTGTATTGATGCTGGTAGTACCGATGCCTTGCAGGATAATAATAACTCTGCTCTGTCTTGTGTCACCAGTCAAGATATTTAATGAAGTTCTGAATGTCAAAATCTTACTGATAAATGATCACAAGCAACACAGCTTGATTTTTGAACTCCAGACTGTATTTGCAGGTCTAGCAATAAAATCTATCTCTTTGACTATAATATTCTTTATCTGTAATCACCGAGATACAATGAAAATGGACAAGAAGCATCTTTTGAAATCTTACAGGACTTCAAGTATGAGACAAATGCTTGAGTTTTTCCTCCTGCAACTCCTGCAAGTGATGGAATACTACAGGTTTCCCTTAAGTTTCTGCATGACTTGCTAAAAACAAGTTGTGGTAACAAATTCAGCTTAGATTATTATTGCTCAGTTATAAATTTAGAATACTTGCTGCTAAAAGATTAGAGATTGTCAATCCTACTATCGTCACAGTCAAAGTAAAGCATAGCTGTTCTAAAAAATTCTGCATGGATTTAGGTAGAAACTTGACGTGGCATTCATTGCTCTTTCAGGATGTCCAAAAAGATTTCTGCCAGAGAGGAGCAAACCAAGTACGATTTGGACATTGAAGTCAAAGACCTTGATACTTGGATAGTACCTTCAACACCTTTGCTTGCTGTTGTTTTTAAAGAGCACTCTTAATCACCCTTCTATCTCTCTTCCTCTGTTGTGTATCTTTTCAAGAGACACCAGAGAAATCACTTTTTCCTGTGCTTGAAAGTGTCTCAAGAATAAAGAAGAGTTAATAATACTGACCCTGAAAAGTACTTTGAGATCTACCAATAAAAGGCTCTAGAGCAAGGATATGTTTATTAATAAATAACAGATGACAATAGGGATGGTGGCATAATTGGTAAGAAAACAAAATAATCTTAAATTTTACATGTAATTGGTTTTATAATTCCAGAAGGCAACCTCTCCCAAGAACTCTGTGATATGCCTGCTACTATTGGGGTTCTCAGTCTTACTGGATTTTGAGCAATTCAGATTCCCACATACACAAGAATCATTGCACTGGTGGGAAACTGAGTATCCTATTTCTATAACTGAAGACTTATCCCTGCCTTTGACTTCTCAGTGTTAGCTGATGTGTTCTACATATCTCCATCTTTGGAGATGGACAAAGTGCAGCCACTGGCTTACAAAAGGCTAATTTTGCTACCTTTACTTACAGTGAAATAAAACTCTTAAAATATATATATTGCCACTGAAATAATTGCTCCTGCTTAAATAAATATTCTTCACGTGTTTACAAAAATCAAATGTGGTCTATATGATTATGCAAAGACAGAGTCTGGGTCTTGGAAACAGTGGTTTCTATAGCAGCCCTATAGAAAAGATTAGGCATTCAGAGTAGCTCTCCTCTCGGGTTTATTAACCAGTGTAGCATGCCACGTGTTACTGTCACGGGAAGGGAGGAAAAGGGTAATCAACCTTGCCTGTCAGAGCCCTCCTCAAAAGGGCTTTCACTGAGTCAGGTTTGCAAAGTTGGATAAAATAAGCAATTTATTAAAGCGACAGATCAACAGGTTCAGGATTGCTGGTGATAAATGCACTTACTGCAACAAATTCTACTTTTTCTGAGCTCAAACTGATAATGAAGCACTTTCAACAATGGTATTTTTCCCGGGGTAACGTCCGACATTGTCGGAGGCGCAAACCTTACCAAAAAGGTGTCCCTGTTTTGGGGAAGAGAGAGGTCCAGGCCCGTCGACCCATCTGTAGGTTGGTGTTCTCGTCCTCGAAATGGAGGATCGTTTATGCGCTGAATTTATACTCTTGGCGAGGTGGGGCTGAGTCAAACACTGTGGGATGTTTGGTCCTTGTCGAGCTCAGCAGAGGGTGTCATTGGCTGCTGGCCTTTTCTTCCTTTTTGCCCTTAACAACAACACCAGGCTGCAAGACTCCCGCCTCGCCCCAGGTGTCATTTTGGGTGGAGCAATGTCCAGTGCTGAGACCTCCGCCTCGCCCTGGGTGTTGCCTCACCCCTCACCGGCATGGGCATCAGACTGCAAATCACCCTTCCTATCCACTGTTTACCCCACAGCAGGGAGGATCACAGATCATAGACCATTCTCCCACACCACGTGAATGTCATTATGCTGCTTCTGGTATCCCACTAAGTTCACAGAGCATTAGCTTATATATCTATGTACAGCACTACATTTTCATCTTACTGGGTGAGATTTGGTCTTAGCTGGTACAACCAGTACATTGCCTATACACTTCCTGATCTGCAGTGGTTATGTACTAATTTCTAACTGAAACTCAGAAGCTGTGTTAGCTGGGTTTTCAGATAGTGTTGATATTCTTTAGGTGGGAATTTGGAGCAGTAGGTTACTAGTGAAAGGCCTTTGATTTTAGAGTACCTTTCCTTCTTAGGTAATTGATAGATCTTCAGGGTGTTGATGATCTTTGAGGCATGCAGTGTCTCTGCTTCATCATCTTGTTTTCTGAGAATGGCATTAGGTGGTTTTGTAATAAATTGAAAAGCAGAAAGTCATTATTGTGAGTAGGGATTCTTCATAGTCATCTGCTTTATCATATTTATAATCATGCATTGTTCATAGGCCTAAAAATATGCTTTTCACATATTAAAATATGAATGCTTTGCTGCTTCTAATCTAGTTGCCAAGTTTTACAGTTCTGTTTTGCACTTTTCTCACATATTGGAATCATAAGAACTTCCACAAAAATGACTATAATCAAGTCACTGGTGTCTGTCTCGCTCCATCAATACACAGGAATGGCAGCTAATGTTTGTCATTCTGACAAGGACTTTTTATCTCTGTCTTTTTTGCTTAAAGATAAAACTTTAATTATACACTAGACAGCAATTTTGTTTTAGCAGTATGACTAAAAGGATTAGATGAGAGAATTAAAGTCACTTATAAACAAAGATCAGGCCAAAATACAAAATGCTTGAGCCTCCATTTAAGTTACTGGATTACCCTCATTCAGTTCTATTAGCAGAGTTATGCTCTGATGATATTTTATTTGTGAATATGTTGGTTTATAATTTGTTCAAAGTTTTGTGCTAAAAGATTTGACCAGAGAAGACTTCAGAAATTGGTGTATCTTTTTCATAAATGCAAAATTAAACTTTAAAAATGTCAGCTGCCAATTAGAGAAACTCCTATATATTGTTCCAAAAAAGCTGCTGTTTTAAAAAAAAAAAAAGTTAATTAAACTTCACAGGATGATGCGTGTTCATCTCAGAATTTATTTTGGGCACTGTAGAATTCATTTCCATATTTAAAGGGAGCATTTAACTGTGATATTACTAAGCTTCCTAATTTGCCATTGCCATCTTGGGTAGCACCTAACAGAACAGAACAAGAAAGGAATATTGTTTGGAGATGCAAGGAGGATCTTCTGGCATTCAGTATTGTCTAACTCTGTTAAATTTTTTTCTATATATACAGAGAAGAGTGATATGAGAAATTTGGAACCCCCTTCTCAGCATGTGGTACAGAATATACATAAGCCTCCGTACACATTTTTTAGTTTATTAGAATATTAATTAATTTTATTTTTTCTGATTCATCTCCAGACTATGAATGCATGAATCGAAGTAGAGCCACTTTTGACAGTGAGCTGTCCAACTCTTACGTGTCTATATATTCAGATACTCTTCTTCTATCTCAGGTTCCTGTGAGACTTTTTCTCCTTAAATCTCATGTTTCGCCTTCAGTTTGATGCATATTTCTTTTACATTGCTCTATGAAAATGAGTATTCTATTTCATCTCTTCATCAACAAGAGATCAGTTGCTCTTTCTAGCTCTTCCTCTCTAAAATTTAGGAAATTTACCTAAATAATCCAGGTATCTGAATCTCCTCAGCTGAGGTTTTCATCTCATAAAAGTGTGATTCCTTTAAAGCAGAGACCTGTCTGATACTCCATGTTCATATTTTAAAAGGCACTTATTTAAGAACAGTGATGATATAAATACTTTGAATATCTAAGATATTGTCACTGAAAGATTTCGACATGCAAGAGAGAAAGGTATTTCAAAATTATCATTGTGTGGCCATTAGAAAATGACACCTGAATTAAACTGACATTCTTGTCTCATTGCTAGTGGGGGAAAGCCACTTTGTTATGAGTCTTTCTGCTTGCTCAACTTTTGATGCCATTGGTAGTTTTTGATGGTATATTTTAATGGCATTTTAATGATACTGGCTGATTTTAGGAGAACAATCAGTCCTGGTAGGAAAACTTTCTAGAATCGTAGGCTGGATAGTCTATTGGCTCTCCTCAAGTTCTTCTCAGGGAGAAACTGTTTTGGTTTTGTGAACATTTTAGCTGATGTGATTTTAAATGATTGAAATGATAAGCTTCTGAATATTTCTCTTGGAAGTATAATTCAGGACCTTGCAGAATTTGTTAAGGCAAAAAAAATGTCTGATTCTGAATTTCTTGAAAGGTGATTCAAGTTTTCCCAATCATATTGACTGGCTATTTTTACTCAAAAAATAAAATTTTTACTCAAAGAGTAAAAATCCTTTCAAACAGTATTTCAGATAGCATTTTTTTAACTGTAAGTCAAGAGGTGGTGGCATTTCCTAAACTGTACGTAGTCAATACTAAGTCATAAAAAAGGATGTACAATGAAACTGCCCTGAAATTGCCTTCTTTCAGGTGGGATGCCAAAACCAATGACATTTCAGTTGGAAAAGTTCCTGTGACGTTCACGACTTTGAATAAATGTGTCATCCCTTTTTTCTTAGTCAATATTGTTTATTTTCTGCTTGCCTAAAATTCTCTGTAGAGTATTTGCTGGGAGAAAGTATTCTTTCGTTAAACAATTACTGGGCACTAGTGAATTATCTCATACTATTGAAACTACAAAGTTTCTGTATCCGTTTACAAAATACACTGAGATAGAAGCATTATATAACTTCTTGTGGGCCAACAGATCATTTTATTAACTGTATTCTACAAGCACTGTTTATTTGTAAACCATGTATTTCCTGGTTAAAAGAGGAATTGTAACTTCAACTCTTATTTCTTCCTGATTTTCTCAAAAGACAGAAGTATTTAGAGGGGTTAATTTTGAATTTGGCAACTATATTCCACTGTCCATTCTTTCACTTGAAGTATTTTAATAAGTAGCTTATTAATGAATCATACTTTTATTAAGATAATTTTTTTTAGAAGTAATCTGTGTAAATTAGGTTTCCGTCTTGTACATGGACAGTAAGGAGCAGTTTTCCCTTAAGTGATGCTGTTACAGTCATTGGAGCTAGTGGTGCAGAACGGACCCATGTCCATAATCCCACTAGCGAATGAAGATGCAAGTCAGAAAAGCCAGTAGATGTCAGTAAACACAAACCTGAGTGAGAGAGGTTTGAAAATATTCTGCCTTTTTGTGTGTGTGGATATTCAGTGTTAAAGTGTGATTTATATGGGAGGCAAAAGAAGATCGAGTTTTTCCGGAAGGACTCAAGTACTGCATTTTTTTATGGATCGGAAGTACATGCATTAAGCCTTTTCTTTTTCCTTTTTAAGCATCTTTCCAGGGGTTAGAGGGAAGAATTCTCAGTCTATGCCTGCAAATCCATTTTAGCAGCTGGACAAGCCAGCTTGATTCCGTGCTTGACTTCAGTGGCAACCCAGAGGGAGGGAGCAACTGGGAATGGGGAGAGGAATCACAGCTGCAATTTCCAGGAGCTTGCTCCTGCCCAAGTCTGTTCCTATTGGCTTAGTTCACTTTGCCTTCCCTCTACTGCCAAAACACACAGAAGGAACCATTATAGCTTATGGCGGAAAGTCACTTCCAGGCACTGCTAGAAATTGCAAGAAGATTTGGCTCTGATACTGTCTCTTTTCACACTAAGCATTGACGGAGTTTGAGATCAGTTGTAACACTGGTAGCATTCAAAATTATTGTGTTCAGAGAGTCCAGCCTCAAGCACTCTTCCCGTTGCAGAGAATCAACATCATCAGCAGGTCTTGTGCTACTAAGAGCATTTTAATGTCTCTGATTATGAGAAAAAGTACCTTTCAAAAGGTTATAAAGAACAGCAGAAGACTGCAGCATGGTAATGCATCTGTAGGACTTTTACCACACTATTAGTACAGTAGGCATAACTACTGAACTGATTAATAATGGATTTGGGTCCCACACAGAAGATAGGGTAGGCACTCTTTAAATGGACACGTCATAGGAAGTAACAGTGGTACTTTTCTATTTTCTTAGAAATGGTGGTACCTTTTCTATCACATCTGAGTGTTTAGAGAGCAGACCATGCTGGGAGGAGCGAGTCCTGGGGTGTTTTCTGCAAACCTCCATGCATTTGTTGCTGCTCAGTGGTCTCACCTTCAATAAGAAAAAGTTGACTTTCAATCCTTTTAACTTGGTGGTTGCAGCACACTCTTAGCTTTGAAATGCCTCAGGCTGGAAGAGGAAAACTGAATGTCCACTATTTCCTGAGTGTGGTTCGGATCACTGAGATGTTACCTTACAGATTGGCCTTGGCTGAGTACAAAACAGCTGTGCTTTAAAATAAAACCATAAATCTTACGCCCTTCTTTTTCAAGTTTTTTTTGAGGCAGTTCTTAGGCAGAGAATGAGGCGCTCAGTCCTTGGTGGCTTGAGATGCTTGCCTGTAGCACTGAGTCAGCTGCTTCAGCTTAGAAGAGAAATGGGATGTCGGATATATCTGTGCTAAGCACTTCTGGTGAGCAGGCTCTTGGTACTTCATTGCCTGATGTGTGGGATTTTTGAATTGCCGTGCTGAGATGTTTTACCTTGCCTTATGCACTGTGTATGAAATCTGTATGCTTAATACAGGTTTCTGGATAGTATATTTCTATATTGGGCCTAGCCCCAAGATATTGAGTGGAAGGCTGATAAACAGTAATGTGAGATTGAGGCTTTAGCACAGTAGACTAAGTCCTATCAAATGTATCTACATTTTTCCTGTGATGCTAACAGAAGCCATCCAGATATATCTGTGCCTTAAATGGCAATGGAAAATGAAGGGAAAACACCATTTTTTGTTATTATTGTTGCTGTCTGCATCCTTTAAGAAGGGCATTTTAACCATAATTTAGATGTACTTCTGTCACTTTGGGTAAGATAAGAATGAAAATTTTTTTTTCATGTGACTTTTGAAGGACTTCACTTCTGATGTATGCCTATTCCACCTTCTCAGGGCTCCACTCAACTACCAGCAACTACCTATCTAACTCTGCAAATAAATCAAATCACGTCAGACATAGTTTATTCAAAACAATGCTTTATTTAGCTGCTTAAGGGTCAGCAAAGCATATGCTAAAAAGCAGTAAAGCTTTAAAGAACTTCTTTCCTCAAGTAAATCTTTTTTCTCAAGCTTTGGGAAGTGCTGTTCAGCTCCAAACAGCCCCAAAACTGCAGATGTGATTTTTTCTCAAGCGTCTGATGATAGCCCCATTCATTTTATCTCCAGCCTTTCTTTTTCTCAGCCTGTTATCAAACAGAGGCCTGGGAAGAAAATATTTGTTAGAGTAGATGCAGTCAAGTGGTAATATTGTCCAATTAATAGCTCCAGGCGTTATTCAATCAAAATATTTTATCTCTTTTTTCTTTAATTTCCTGATTCCTTCCTCTGTGTCAGCCTCCTATGCTTTAAAACTATTGGACAAGGTAAACTGAGGTGCATATGATGTAATTTTTATACATAATGCAAATATTTAAGTGATGTAACTATTGTTTTAATTTCTCCAAACTATTTGTTTTATCTCTATATATTGTTTACCTAGTGATTTGTTGTGATAGAATTCACATACACTTTGCATATATTTAAGTTAATATATGGTTCCAAAGATTTAAGCTGTGTAAGGAAAAATCTGTTTCTGATCCAGCAATATTTATCATGAGAGAAAATCCTGGTCTTGGGATTTTCCATAAATTTTAGTTGCCATGCTGGAATAGAATCATCTATTTGTTGACCTACTGTTATGTGGATAGAAAGACATCTCTTTTTCCTCTGCTTCTAAATTTTGTTTCATCTTAAAAGGAAAAAAAAAATGTAACAAGATTATTACTCTTGTATACATGTATATGGATTTTATGTTTACATTGTGTCTGGTACCTGTAATTTTCCAACAATTTGGTAAAAAAGAAAGCTCAAGCAAACTTCCTAACAAATTTTGTAAGGAGAAATCAAATACAGATGGCAAATTGAGTGCACATAAATGAATACCTTGTCAGGTAGAATTATATCAGATCAACTGCACTGCTGTGAGTGAGCTGAATGTAATACAGATGTCTGTATTGCTTCTGCATTGCTTACTGCTAGGCAGATGGAAACGTGTATTATTAGGTGCAATATGTCATGAAGTTGGAATGAATGAACTTGGATCAAGGATCTTCCATTAGAGATGCTGAAGAGAGTGAGAAGTAAGTAGCAGCTAAAATGATTGAATGGTGTGTGATTACACGGCAGTGAAAAGCATCCAAGAAGATTACGTTTCAGTCCAGGGAAGTCTGAAGTAATGTCACAGCATGAAAAACAACTATAGTAAACTAAACACAGTGACTGTAACAAAGACTAAATTCACAACAATACTTCAAAATTAAACACATAATTAAGCTAGCAAAGTAGCTAGTTATAGTTGAAAAATGTTTGTGTAGCTGAAGCTTTGAAAGTGGCAAATTAGAAGTATACTATTTGTTTAATTTCTCATTAAATCACAGGCTTTTTATTTCCATTGCTTTTTTTATTTTTCTTAAAACTGATATTCTAATGACAGCACAGAAAATGGAACAAATCTCTACCTTTTGTTCAGGCATGAGAAAACTGAAATCACTTCAATATTTCTGCAGAGTGCAGCCTTTCTTCAAACATATGAGCATACCATCCATGTAAATTTTGCAACCATTCCAAAGAAGTCAACTTTAAGATATATTTCTCACAAATCCATTATTTTGACTGTTACTCGGTACTAAGAAGTACCTTCTCTTAGATTTAAATTGCTTGCATTTTTAGCACTTGTTGCACAAGTTAGTGTCCCGTTGACATGATGGTATGTACCAAAAGCAAGACATCTTTGCTGCTAACAGAGAAGTCAGAGTAAATATGAATTTTGTTCTTGTGGCATATTTGTCCACCAAGAGACTGGACTACACTCCAGACATAATCAGGATTTTTTAATGAAGCAAGTAAGAATGTGAATAAAAGCTCCAGCTTCTTATTTAGGTACAGGAGTTCCCAGTATCCCTTTATGTCATTGCCATTGTATTGCACAGCCCACAGTCCAACTATTGTTCATATGTTTGAAATATTACCATTGCAGCAGACTTAGAGAATTTGGTACTGCTCAAAGAGTGCGAAAGTTCAGTCACAGGATGTCTGTTGCGAAAAATGTGGTGTATGAGGCTTTCACAGTGATGTAACTTCACACAGATAGTAGTAGGTCAGCCAGTGGTGAAATTGTTTTCCCTCCCCACCCTTTAGTAAATTACTCTCACTCTTCTTCTTAACAACTATCTTCATTTGTGAATGACTATTAACATGTTCTTGTTGTTCCTGATCTGTGCTGAACCTATATAAGTCTTCCAGTCTGTTTCCAAACACCTGATCTGACCATTCTTGCTGCTATCTTCTGAACTCTCCCTAATCTGCCTGTCACTCTCTTACTATGATTTAGGCAACAACAGAGATGGTATTCCAGCTGTGTTAGCACTAAGTGAGCACACAGCTCTATCTGCCCGTTCTCATATTTGCCACTTATACGTCCCAGAAGAAGATTTGCATCAGGGTATATATGTGCAACATGATCATGCAGTTGATCATGTTCATAATCTACTGTTATTCCTGGTCTTGTACGATATTGCCACCTAGCCTGTGATTACACATTTATCAGTATATTTTAGTTTTTCCTGCCCAAAAGTGCTTATATGTATTGAAATTCATAGGACTTAATTTGGACTGTTCCTTGAAATTGCCAAAGTCGCTTTGAGTTCCGATCCTTCCCCCGGCTATTTGCAATTTCTTGTACTTTCTGTTCCATAATCCATCACAAAATGCTGAGACTCATCCTGCGTGAACCCACACAGAGCTCTTCTTGGAAGACCATTTCAGTACAACAGAAAGCCATTTTTAAGAAGTCTTTGAGTGAGCTTTTTCAGGCAGATGGGCACCCTTTTATGGGGATTAAGTCTAGATGATATTTTCTAAGTCTATAGGAATATCATACAGTTTTCCTTACATTATGGGTTGCTTTATATAACGCTGACATTAATGACCTACTTAAGATTGGAATTTATGTTTAGGAGATGAAGAGTTCAGTTGTATTTCTGGAACTTAATAAAAAATGCCCATAGTGCTGCAGTACTAAGCCACAAATTGAGTGTTCTATTTAAATCTTTCTGCAACGAATCTCCTGTAACCCAAAACTACATGTCATTCATATTCTAAACCTTGTCAAAATCTGATTCACTCAAAAATTCTAAAACATTTTCTATTTTGGAAGTGGAGAGAGGCTTCAATTATTTTAAAATTTTTTTTCTTCTATAAGTATTTTAGGCAGGCAGTGAAACAAGTACCAGGTTATTATTGTGGTACAGGACATATTGGAAAGCAAAAAATATGAGTACTGAAATCTCTACAGATATATTTTCTTGGGCATATAGAAAACACTGAAACTTCTGGGAAGCCAGGGTTGTGAATAAAAATGAACATAAAATAAAGTAAAAATGCATCTAATAACATATTTGAATTCTTTCTTTCTTTTTTTTTTTTTAACAAGGTGAGTTTCTCTGATTCCAGCAAAGCATTTTCAGCAAATCCTTCTATCAGTAAGATCTGTGTGGCATAACTGAAGAGTTTAGATACAATTTAGAAATAAATCCAGTATTCTGCTGACAAAACCACCAGGTAGACTAGCAAATTGGCTAGAATTCCTGGATTCAGATCTCCTGATGATGTAATGCTTTTTGGTCCTGACAATCTATGCTGCAGAAGTCACATTTTCGCTTCCAGTGTTTACAGAGCTTTAGCTTTAGTGTTTGCAGAATATTCTCACAGCTGTCTTTTAAAATTATGTTTTAATTTTTCTTTGGTCAGGTCCTGTTTCAACTGGTTTTATTGAAACTTGAAACTCAAATGTTTTGAGTCTTTTGAGAAATATTTTCTATCTAAGGGCACAGTGATATATTCAGAAAGTTCATTCATGGTTACATGCATCATTCATGATTTTTATTCATACATAATCTCCTATTTGTTTTGAAAGCTTGCTCCCAAAATATTCCATTGTGTTTGAAATTCCCCACAGCACATTCCTTTTGCAAATAATACCGTCTTTTATAGGTCGCTTCTAATTTAGACACTTCACTGAACACAACTGCCACAATTAGAGTCAAATTTGTGATTTTCTCCATTGTATGGTACCAGTGTGAATGATATATAAACACAGCTGGCCTGAATGCAGGTTTCTTCATATGATGATTCCTATCAGCAGCAGTAGTTCTCTGAGGCACTGACCCACAGAGGCCAAATTAAAAATCAAATTAAGTATAATAAATGCAACTTCATTACTATTCACACTTTGAAATCACTAACAGAGAGGATTTATATGAGAAAATTGACCTAATGTTCCTAACTGAAGAAGCGTGCAGGTTGGTATAAGGTTTCACAGTAGCACAAGACATTTAGGGATAAGATCCTTCCCAGCTTCCCAGCTCCTGAATATGTAAGTATCTTTTCAAAGGAGCTTTGTACCAACAACAACAATGCTGCAAGATAGTGTCTTTCCCCATGTGTGTGCCATTAAGTAAAAATATCAATTTTAACTAAAATGACATGAAAGTTCTGCTTAAAATCATATAAAGTTATTTTTTGTGCAGGTACCAGACTCTACAGTGATCAGCGTATTCCTTGAGCTTAGTCAGCATCAATAGATCACATGTCTTTCCCAAGTTTTAACAAGCCTTTGAGTGTGTTTGGACTGAAATTGTTTTCTCATTAAAAGTGGTGGTAATGATTATGAGAAGAGGGCAATGAAAGTTGAAAAGGATTTGGGAAGAGTCTCAGTGTGTGCAAAACAGCTTCAGACTGAGAGATGGACTTGGCAAACAAGGAACTGACTAACTGGACAAGGGAGCAGAGAATGAGCTGAGTGATAGTGCAGGGACTGGGGTGGTAAAAGAGGGGACTGGGGTCAAAAAGAAGGGAAAGTGCATGAGAATTGGTAGGCAAAGAGGCTAAAACTAGGATGAGTTGTTTGAGGAAGAGAGACTAGAAAAGCTTGAAGTCTGGGCCTGGGTTATAGGTCCAAGTACAGTGAAGAAGCGAGAGTAAGAAAGAAATAAGCTGGCCAAAAGGAGTCAAACATTGATGCTGGAGGAACACATAACCCGATTTGTCATCTTTGCTACCTTATTTAGAGTATCATCATAAGATACAGTCTCTCTCCCCATGGACCTCTAGTTTGCTCAGGGCATGGATCTACTCAGGGAGTGGATCAGGGTAATGGAGCTTGTTTTCTCTAAGATGCCTTTTCATCTCTTGTGAAATTTGAACGATACTGAATGGCACA
Source organism: Apteryx rowi (assembly GCF_003343035.1). Classification (NCBI taxonomy): domain Eukaryota; kingdom Metazoa; phylum Chordata; class Aves; order Apterygiformes; family Apterygidae; genus Apteryx; species Apteryx rowi. The sequence goes on from NW_020450786.1 coordinate 196,148, forward strand.
AGGAATCTCAGAAAGAGCGCTTCAGCTTTAAGGCAGTTGAATTCTCCCTTGTAAAACTAGATTCCATCCCTGCCACACTGTTTCTACACAGATCTAGATAAATCATTTGAACCAAGCCTCCAAAAAAGGTCATTAGTTGCATGTGTTCTTCTTTTTGTGGGTGCTCAGCTTAATGCAATAACTTATGCTTTATGTCCTCTCAAAATGAGAGGAAACTTCATTACCTTTGTTTCTGAGTGCCTCAGCTCCTCACATGTCAGATGAAAACAGTGATAATACTATCTCAAAGAAGTGTTCTGGAAATAAATCAGTTAACATTTGTGAAACATTTGAATGTTATGGTGATGAGCATTGCTGAAAAGCCCAGGAGGAAGCTAGTTCTGTTACTGGAATAAGGTCGGATAGGTGGCAGTAAATAAGGTACCAGGCCACATATCAACCCACAAGGAGAAAACAAGGGAGAAACAGAAGCTTGACCAGCTGATTTTTAGCAGAGCACTGTTCCTTCCTGTGAGCTCAAAACGACAGTGGCCCTGAGGGGAAAAACAGTGTGTAAACATGGAATTACAAAACGGTATCGTAATGTGTATACCCAAAGGGGCTGGATTAATTTTGTACAGGCAACCTTACTTCTGACATTGCTTGACTCTGAAACGCGTGGTTAGTGGCTTTAAGTGAGAGGGGAGTGGCTGTTCTTTTGGCAGCTTTTGCATGTTTACAGAAAAACCCAGCGACAACTGTGCAGCATTAACTGTATATCATATACAATAACAGACGCTGATCATTTTCAGTCTCAGAGTGTAGGTTAGTTTGTTTTACTAGGACTGTAATATTTGTATTTAATGTAGGATGGTATTAATTGTTCCAGCAACCTGCACTTCAGGTTAAACAGGTGTTTAGCAATTGAATAGCAATGTATGTAGGACATGCAACTCTTGACTAATGCAACAATTTTCTTGATAGTCTACAGGGACTGGCAGATTAAAATTCTTTGTTTAATATTCAAATCTGCTATAAGATACTCTTTGCAGTCCTTCCCCAAATGACTCCCAGAGCTTTCTCAGAGACATAGACTGCTTGGGGGGTGGGGTGGGGGTTCATATTTCTGTTTGTTCTCAAAGGCTGCCGTACTCTGCCAGGGGGCTGTATTGAGTGATGGGTATCCTCCTTAGCCAAGGCTGGGTGTGAGACTCCCAAAACAGCCCCGTTCTTGCCGTTTGTGTCTGTGGCTGTTTGTGCTGAGATGCTGTAGGGCTCTTTCCCAGTCCATCCAGGAGGACCTCCCAGAGGGGCATTTGAGGACTGTGAGCACCCAGGTGGCTTTTGTGGGTGTCCTGACTACATGTAGCCTGAAATAACTAAAACTGGGGTTTAATCTGCATGGCAAGCTAGCTCATACATAAGATTCCTGCGGACCCACCACAGATATTGGTTTGGGGCTTGTTTTTATTTTCTGTGCCTTTTTTCCCCCTCCATGGATCTTGTACAGAAACAGTGTTACCTTGCCCAGTATTCTTATCCCAACACACTATGACCATCCCACCACGCTAAGTACAGTACAATATGTAACTCTTCTCTCACTGCACTAGAATTTTTGGCCAAACATTTAGCAATGAAATATAGATTCAGGAACACCAGAGCATTTTGTGAACCCACCTTGGTTATGCAGAGTTATTCCTCTGGGAGATAAACCTTTTTTATTCTTTCTTTCAATTTAGAGCTTACTGTCAAAAATTTTCAATTTTTATCAATGTAGTGTTTTTAAAAAGCACTTTAAGTCCAAGTTGAAGTATTTTTTTAAGTTAAACCCATGACTGTTTTTTTTTCAGCTTCTGATTTCAGTCATTGTGAATGTTTTTATTTTGTTTTTCCCAAGCCACACCAAGCAGATCCACCAAGCAGAGTTATAGAGTAACTGTATTGTAACTGTAGTACAGAGTACTATTTGCTTTTTTTTTTCCCAGAAGAGAAAGTGGTGTTCTAGGGCTATTTTCCAATCTTCTAGTATTTAGAATTTAGGTTCCTCCTTTATGAGAAAAATTTGCCTCAGATTATTGGAATGTCTGAGTATTTCATAGCTTTATCATAAAGTCCCTTGATTTGGTTTATCTAATTAAAGATCATAATCCTTCTTAAAAGTGGATTCAGCCAAAAAGGGAGAGTGCCAGCTGGGTTTGAGACATATCTGTATACACATTAATGCTGCTATAGCTCGTGGAGGATTAGCTAGTATGTTCATACAATCTTTATATTTTTGTATTCGAGATCATGATTCAGTACATATGTAATGGACTACTTTTGAATACATTATGAATAAGATGTTAAAACTTATAAAATTTCAAGATAGGGATGGAGAGTTGCTGTCTCCCTAGTCTCAAACTTGCTTCTGTGTGTTTTCATTGTATCCAGCATTTATCTAGACTTGCCACAGTCTGGTTTCACTTGCATGCCTTTATATTTGATTCAGTACATTTTCATGGGATGAAACATTTAATATTCTGTTTACAAAATAATGCTGTCTGAATCTCTTATTTTAGAAAAAATATTTTGCATCTTTATGATCAGCAGCATTTCAGCATTTAAATTTACTTGTGCCAATTCTTGAAACATCTTTGTAAGACAGGAAAGCATTACTGTCTTCTCTTAGAGACAGCAATGAAAAACAAAATGACATGATGGCAGTCAGGCTTGAAAACTGAAGCAGAATAGGTTATTTGATACATGCAGCATGCCAAAGTTGTGACTTAAATCTAAATTCACTTTAGTGGGATAACATTGCCAAACAAGATCTTCTACTTAAATAATAAAAGCAAATTTGACTGCATTCTCATGTATTTTGTGATGAGCTGAATATAAATCTATTTCAGGTCTTTGAGGGCTGGAATAAAGAGAAGGGCTCCTTCCATCATGAATAAGTGTTTCAGTTTTTCCCAGGATAATCTTTCCACCATCATTTTGAAAAAACACTTTCCCATGAGATTTTCCTGAAAGCTATGCACTCTTCCTAATGGTCTGGCCTTTTTTTTTAATTATTATTCATGGTCACATTCTTAGCCCCAAAATAAAGCAGGACTGTGATTCTAACTTGACTGTTTGTACAGAGAAACCATTAACACAAAATTAAGACTTGAAAGAATCTGGAGTTGTGTTTATGGTATCTTCTTTCACAACAAAATTTTTAAGGGAACATAGAAACTGTAATTTTGCATCAGGACCCATGTTGAGATAGCCTAATATTTATTCTTAGACACTATCTAGGACAAGCTTCTCCAGAAAAAAAAGATGTGAAGATCCAGTGCAGACCATGGTGAAGACACCTTCTAGTCTGTCTGATTGTTAGCAGTTTGGTGTCAATATGGAATGCTAAGAATCAATACTACTGCCAAAAATTGTACTGTCATAGTCCAGAGTCTGTTATCGGTATGAATATTTTTCTTTTACTCTTATATTCCTGATCACAGGAATTCACTGTGGAAATGAATTCTGTAGTTTCGTTGCAGAGCATATCAAAAAGCATTTTTGTACATCTGTTTTGATTATTCAGTGATATTTTTTCCATTTCCCTGGGTACCCTTTCTCTTTATATTTATGATTGTTAAGTCTTGTTTCCACACTCTAACTTTTCCTCTACTTGCATTATTTTATATATTTGTATTCTGCTCTATTTTGATGAAGTGAACTGAAAAAAAACCTATTTTGCTTAATTTACCCAATTTTGCCAAACAGTGGGCCCTTAATATACAGTAGCTGTGAGACCTGCTTGCCCAAATTGTGGAAGGCCTGGGCTCAAATCCCTCTTTTTGTGAAAGGTTTTGTACCCATACCCTTTACCTTTGAAAAAGAATGTCTTTACCACCAGCCTGCATGACATTCTGAGAAAAGCTTCTCTCAGTCTCTCTTCTTGGAAATTGTTCCATTTCTTTGTATAAAGATCAACTTAATATTCAGTGAGAGGGAAAGCAGAAGTATAAAATTTAATTTTTATGTTTGTATCAACAGTAGAAATTGAGGAATTAACTGAGATTATAGGTCCTTACCTGTTTCTCAAGTCTTGTGAACCTAGCCCTTGGTTCTGCATGCAAAGTAAAACATTAATTACTTACATATTCGGTAATAGTTCACTCCCATCTCTCGTACTGTCTTAACAGTACCAGCATTTTCCAATTATTCTCATGGACGGAAGTCTTTTTCTCATCCCAAAGGCATTCTCATTTCTATTCTTGAGCACCTCCATGAGTTCAGCAATATTCTCTTTGAAATGGAGTAACAAGCTCTGCGTACAATATTCCAGCTGGGACTGTCAGAGTTATAGGGCAAACTGCATTTCTGATCTCTTCAAAGTACGTACCATCTAGGTATAAGGCTTGTTGTGTTCATTTCCTCAGGGTGAGTTCATAGAGTGAAAGAAAATCCAGATCAGATTTTCAGTGCCATGTGTAGCAAAAGTGTTTACATCTGCAGGTCTGACTAGATTTTGTGTTTGTGGGTCTTCTGTTTTGGGAGCTGAAATCGACTGTAAATACACTATACCTTTGTGATGTAAAGCATTGTTTAGTTTTATGAGTGTGAGCAAGGCATAATATCACAGAATTTAGCAGTAATGACAGACCTCTATGTATAAATCTGGTATATTCCCTTTCCTTCTGAGCTATAAAAGTCTAACTGCTCAAGAGCTCTGTTTCAGGCAGTAAGCTAGCAACTGTCTGGCCTTTATAAAGAGAATTTTTCATTCTTTTTTATCCTTTCAATATACTAGCTTCTAAGCATGGCAAACAAGCTCTGTAGCATGACTAGAATACTGGGAGCAAGTTATTCACATTTGAAGCTCTATAGTCTCTTAACCCTTAAAAACTTGTCAGGTAATATTTTATATGGAATTTACATCAGATCCCAACTGACTATTGTTAATTTAAACAAACATATATGGTGTCAGAAGCTTGGTTTCTGGTGAAGCTTGTAGCTGTGAACTGTTACAATACTTTCATGGACTTCAGTTTGGACTATTCATTGTTACTCATGGTTTTAAGGTCATTAAACAGTGAAGATATGATCCAGTCTGCCTAAATCCTGCCTACACTAGGATTTAGGAATTAGGATGCTTTAAAGCTTCCTGAATCTTGACAGTAATCCAGTCTGCCTACTTAGTAAGGCTATTAAACCCATCAGGCACTGGAATTCATTAGGTCCCTCCCTATGTAGTCTGAATGTTTACTAGGTACTAACCTTTTGTCAGTCTGTATGTACAGAAGAGCCTTTTTTTTCTGGGGAAGTGAGTGCCAAAAGGTATATTGCAATTTATGTTTTGGCAAAAGGGTGCCTGAACTATGGCTAGGTCCCTTGGAAAAGCCCTGAATGTTAGACTGCCTAACTGGGTCTGGCTTCATCTTGTATGAGGGGGGTACTGGGGTGGAGGGTGGGGGCAGACAGGGGTGGTTTCTGTCCTTGGTGATAAGGATTATGACCAGGACGTGGCTTAACATGAAATGCTTAAGGAAGTAAGTCCAGTTCTGTCCTCACAACTGAATGTTTAAGCTAAAAAGCTGGACTTGCTCTTCTTCTGGTGTGCTCAACACAGGGACACTACCTAACGGTGGAACAGCAGAGGTCTCTGGTAGGATATTCCTTGGGGCAGATGTGGTTTCAGCTCCAATCAGACTGAATATAGCCTAGAATCCAGATCTTCCAATTCTTGTACACGTTTTTAATCACAGGACAGTTCTGTAAGGTGTCACCACTCCGGTTTTATTGGGCACCTATTCTCAAAATGGAACTGGCAGATTAGACTAAGTGAATGGAGCTGTCCAGAATTTTTATTTGGTTCCTGTGAACTGAAAGAGAAGATGAACTCCTAATTTAAGCAGACTGGATCGATGTCTGGAAATGCCTGAATTCCACATAGTCAGGAGAGAGGGTGAAATACGTAAGCTAGAAAGACTGGATCCACTAGATCCACTAGATCCAGAAGTACCTGACTCTCTCCATTGATTTGTAGGGAAGTTGGGCAAACTAAACTGCCTTCCCTTGCCAGTTGCGTACAATTGAGGTAATGCAATATCTAAAATGAGCAGACTGGATAATACCCTGAAAAACAATGTTCTGTGGCCAGATGGTTGAATGAAAATGGCATGAGTCTCCTGCAGTATGAATATTGCAAATGGCAAAATTTCATGTTGCCCTTGCCAAGCAAAGTTTTTGTATAATGAACCTTATTGCTGGAGCGAGGAGTCACATGTACAACCTTTTCTCAGACTCTACATGAACTCCTTCATCCAGAAGGTGCAACAGCCTACTTATTCCTTCTGCACTATTGTTAATATACCGTTCTGTCTAAGCTCTACAGTTTGAGAGCAAATTGTTTTGATGGATTCAGATTTATTTCTAGATTTCACTGTCATTAGTTTAGCACGATGTTCAGGGACACAGACCAACAGATCTGCATCTGATATGTTTTGATATGTCATACGACCTCCACAAGCCAATGGTTTTGTTTTGAATATTATTCTTAAATAGCTGGTAAGGCACATTTGATATGATGCAGCTAACCTAAGGTTAGAGTAGTACTCCCTTAAAAGCATGAACTGCTCTTACATGGAGGAGGGGTCTGAATATTTAAGGGGGGGGGTGAGGAAGGAGGGGGAGTTGTGTGTGTTTGAGTGGAAGGGAGTGTTTTGCTCTTCCCCATCTAGTTTCAAATTTGTGCTTCCTGTTTCAAGGAACTGGACATGTCAATAAAATTGAATTATATACACTGTATTCCACTTGACCTATTTGAAAAATCCCATGTGGATTTCACAAAGTGCTTTCTCACAGAGGAGGGTTTCTTGAAATTGTATCATGACCTACTGAATGGAGCCTGTTCAGGTTCCTTTGGAGTCCTTGGATATTTGCCAGGGTCACCAAATGTGCTGTCTTGAGTTGGGCTCTCAGATGCTGCTTTACTTTTGTTCAAATCACATTTAATGTATTAAATATGGTGATCTTTCATAGGCCGAGGACAAGTCTGGTCCTTCCTGTTCTCAGGTCTCTCAGAGATGAGTGTGACATTGCCCTTTAACTGTAAATTGCTATGTACTGCTAAAAATGTACCTTTTTTGTCCAATGTTATCTGAACAGCTGTTGCCTTTCTGTATAAATATATATAAAGAGAGTTATTCCTGATTCTTTGAACAATGAGATTCCAACTTGTGTGAGCTCATTTATATAATCTCTTTTTATCCTAGCTTGGTATTATAACATTTTTTATTTCTAAGAAGGGAGATGCAAGTTAATTATAGTTTAATCTCTATAACATAATCTCAATATAATATCTAACACTTAAAAAGATCGCCATGCTGAGGACCTTTTTTTAATCAGAAAAACTGTAGAATTACTGCTAATCTGTCTATACCTTTCATTTTGATGTCTGATTGTGCTAACCTTTAACAGGAAGTTAATGTTTCTTTTTTGAGGTTTGGCCTTGACATGACGTTATGTAGAAGCTGTACAAAACTCGAACTTTTAGGACATATCACTCCTATTTTACAGTCTTTACACTGTTTCCTCTTAATGTTGGATATTGACTAAAAGACTTTACCATTGTGTCTTCAAGCTGCTTAATGATTCTGTTACAAAATATTTGACATCTCTGTTTGTTCCTGACCATTCATTAATGTAAGATTTGGCAGGTTATGTAGCCTGAGACTTAACTTTATGTCTCTTAAAGATTTTAACATCTTTTTTATACTGGTGGATTTCACTTCTAATTACTGCTTAAAGTAATCATTTGTCTAGACACTTAAAATTAAAAGAATGTTTTGCTGCTTTTTTGACTTTTATTTATAAAGAACTGATGTTGCTAAGAGCCCTGAAATAATTCTCTGCATGATTATACAGCTTTTTTCTCCTGTTCTGCATGATTTCATTTGATCTTTAACCTTTTCATTTATTATATAAAACAAATTGACAATCAGAAAAGGATTGTGTAAAAGTTCATAAAATATCCAAGTCACCTACTGCCTGCAGACTTCTGAGATCCGGTCAAGACATTTTCCAGCAAAAATGTGCCACTGGAGGCAGGGAGGAAGGACAGGGCAGAGGGAAGGTGGTTCACCAAAGCCCAGCATTTTGAAGAAATGGTTCAGTTGCTTTTGATGACCACCTAATGACACAAAGCTACAAACAAGCTCCCACTACAGCTGAGCCTGGCATCTTCCTCTTGGTTTGCCAGGCTGAAGCCCTTCCCATCATGTTCCAGGTCTTCTGCTCAGAGGTGGCTTGGCCACAAGGCCTATCCAAACCCGAGAGTGGCTCCAGAGAAAGCAGGGTTTTGTCAGACCCACCAATGCCCTGAGGTGTCCGGGACTCAGGACTGCACCAAGGGCCCCGGGGGCTCTGTGTGCTGCACGCCAGGTTGTGTGGTGCTGCATCAGGAAGCAGTATAAATGTGTTAAATAAGCCAGAGCTACATAACTTGCAATTTAGGTCAGCTTTACAGCCTTAGGCCAGCTTCATGCTGACTGGAGCAGGACAAATGACACTTCACCTTGTAGAAAGTCTGTTGGTACAATGTTAATTTCTATACATTTTTGACCAGGCTGAAGCATTTTTTAATGTGGTACAAAGAGCTGGAATGCCAAATTAACAGGATTTATTGATTGTTTACAGTATTTCTTAACTGAGATCTCAAAGCCATCTTTTTTTTGATTCAGAAAAATCTGATTAACATTTATAATTTTTACCTCTCTCCTGAAATGCATTCTGGAAAACACATATCCCTACTTGAAACTTCTAACTTCTCAATGTGAAATGAAACTCAGGCTGGGGGCTGACCTGCTGGAAAGCAGCTCTGCAGAGAAGGACCTAGGGGTCCTGGTGGGCAACAAGCTGACCATGAGCCAGCAATGTGCCCTTGTGGCCAAGAAGGCCAATGGTATCCTGGGGTGCATCAGGAAGAGTGTTGCCGGCAGGTTGAGGGAGGTGATCCTCCCCCTCTACTCAGCCCTGGTGAGGCCACATCTGGAGTACTGTATCCAGTTCTGGGCTGCCCAGTACAAGAGAGACATGATGGAGCTACTGGAGCAAGTCCAGCGAAGGGCTACAAAGATGATTAGGGGACTGGAGCATCTCTCTTATGAGGAAAGACTGAGAGAGCTGGGACTGTTCAGCCTGGAGAAGAGAAGACTGAGGGGGGATCTTATCAATGTGTACAAGTATCTGAAGGGAGGGTGTCAAGAGGATGGGGCCAGACTCTTCTCAGTGGAGCCCAGCTATAGGACAAGAGGCAACAGGCACAAACTGAAACACAGAAAGCTCTGTCTGAACATGTGGAAAAACTACTTCACTGTGAGGGTGACTGATCACTGGAACAGGTTGCCCAGAGAGGTTGTGACATCTCCTTCCTTGGGGATATTCAAAAGCTGTCTGGACACAAGCCTGGGCAATGTGCTCTAGGTGTCCCTGCTTGAGCAGGGGGGTTGGACTAGCTGATCTCCAGAGGTCCCTTCCAACCTCAGCGATTCTGTGATTCTGTGATTCTGTGACTGTCTTTACCAACAGTGTGGGAATTTTGAGTTCTGAATCCTCTACTGATGATCTTGATCAAATTAATTTATTTTTGGGATGCCGTGTCTTTGGTTTTAAATGTTAAATGCCTTCTTAGAAGAAGGAGCAGCTACTCTTGGTATGCTGTGATAGTCTGAGAAACTCAAGGTTTTTTTTTTTTCTTTAATATATTATAGCCATCCTGCGCTAGAATTACAGAGACATGACTCCAGCTGTGCTACTCAGCTTCTGTAAGCAGAATTAAAATTGCATCTAAATGGTTTAATTGCCCTTCAGTTTGTAATATTGCAAACTCAAGCTGTGACAAAGATTTTTTTTTTATATATATCTATAAATAGAGGACCAGTATTTGTTAATGTTTTATGCAAGGCCATTCTTATACAGCATGAGGTATTACTTATGTTGAGGGTTGTGGGCAGTAAGATAAGGTGTGTACCTCAAAAAGCCTAGTCTTGGCAGATAGAGTTCTACAAAGCTGGTACTTGACATTATTTTCGTACCTAGGGTGACTCACTAGATTTTGATCAATCTTTTAAAAGAAGCCAACACTCACTAAATACACAGTAGCTGTTTTCAGCAGCTACTATAAATGACCCTTAATGGGGGTTATTGAATTTCATTTTACATATCAGCAACAGCTGGTCTGTTCAGAGAGTTCCCATTCACCTTCTCACAGTTCCATGGACTTGAATATTTTCTTATACGACTCAGGGGTCCAATCTCAAATTGTTGATGGGGGTAGAGACCTCTTAGTGCCACTGGGGAAACTATTAGAGACTTGCAAAATCAGGGATAATAAAATACAATAACATCCTTTATCAGATCCTTGAATGGACTGTTTTTATTTTATATTCACAAAAACTTCTCCACTGAGATGAAAAGGTGCAATCAAGCTCATCCTTTATAGAAGGAGGAATTCAGCCCTCTGTGAAACAACACACCCTAGACCAAACAGATCATTTTTTTCTAGTCTTAGGTGGAAGATATTTTAATTTTTGTTACAAAGAAATAGCGTGTGTATGTCATGACTTACATGTTTATTTTGACAGGAAAACATGTTGATCGCCTTTATAATTTAATTTTTCCCTTAAGGGAAAAAGGGAGGAGGCATAAACATTTAATTTTTTTTCTTTTTGGTTCACTTCCACAGATGAATGTGTATTCAGCCATGGAACTTTATATTGCTGTATAAGAAAAACCCTGTTCAAAGTTCATGAAACTAAATTTCTGTCACTTTCTAGCCCAGAAGATTTTATTATTCATTTAGCATAATGGATGGATTGTGATTGCTTATGCTAAATAACCTGGGCATTAGCTAGCTACTGTCACAGAGTTAACAAAATAATGTGGGGAGCATAATATACTGCTTCTATAATAGAAAAGTATATGTTTTTCAGTTTTCAGTTTTCATAGCTAGATGAGGAAAGGACATTATTTAGTTCAACCTGTCCTGTTTTGGGACTGAGATAAAGCATTTTTCATGCAAAAGGGAAAATACCTGAGCAAATTATGGCGGTGTGGCAATAGAGGGAGGTTCTAGCTATAGATCAACGGTGATCTTAAAGACTTAATAGCTTCTTCTGAGGGAATCCTGCATTTTGCATACAGTGCTGTTACATTTTTCACCTCCACACGTGCAATAACCTTCCTCCGGGGAAAGCATGGGAGCAGCTTAGAGCTCAGAGACCTGGTTGTTATTCTGGGCTTTAAGACTGACTCATGGTATATTGGAGAGCTCAGCTGGGTTGAAATTTTCAGGCTTGGACATTTGGGTGTTGGCATGTCTTTGCCCATGTACACACATATGTACCTATGTACAAATTAGGTTCCACAGAAATAATTGGTTTTCAGAAATGTTGAGCATTCCCCATTACTTCTGAGGTCAGTTGTCTCTTTTGTAATATACTTATTTGAAGTACTGTTTGTGTCCCTTTGGCTCATAGCCCATACAGAGTAGTACTATATTTTTATCAAGATCTTCTTGAAATGAGCTGCCTAGCTGTTAAAATAAGGGACTCTTCAACAAAAATACAGCTGCTTTTATTAATAATGGGATTTGCAACTGCAAACTATGGATCGTGCGTATCATGGTCATGTAGGTCTAAAGAGTGGTAGCAGATTATATACTCATTTAGTCACACCTTTACTATGGTCTTATTTCAATGAATCCAGGTTGACTTACTCTTTTTTTTCCTTCTTTTTTCTGTCTTTTTTTCTTTCTCTCTTTCTTTTTCTTTTGCTTTTAGAAACAAAACATTACAGATGAAGTTTATTTAAAGGCAAAACTGTTGACATCACCCCCTTGCTAGTCCTATCTGTAATTTCATAGTTTAAAAGAGACTCTGGAGTGCATGCAGTATTAACATAACTTCTTATCCTAAATCACCTCTCAGAACAGGCAGACTTCTTATCCTTAAAACTGCATCTCTCTCTGCAGACTCCTAAGATCATAAAAGGGATAAAACCATAAGAGAATGATTATGCTTAAGAGGAAGTGCTCTGTTTATGCTCTATTCTTTTAGATACTTTTAAAAACTCCATCACACTGCAAGAGAAGAGTTCTTGTGCTAGCTTCTCTCAATTGTTCTATTTATGCAAAGATTCTGCAATGAAAATCATCTCCAGCACCTTCAGTGGGGAGAATGTACCTCTGTGGGAGGTCTTTCCATGACTATTTTGTAAACGCACCTGATCTATATTGCACCATTACACAGACCCACAACTGAGTTTATATATACCCACAAGAAATTTTTATCCTAAGAAGTGGTTCCTTGCATTGTTAAATTTGACTGGTTCAAAGTACTTCATTCCAAACATTATAATGGCTTTTTGGATATAGTCCTGTTTGAGCACACACAATACTGTCTATCATCCCAAGCTGCACTCTAGATACTGTTCATCTCATTTGTGTTTACGATGGAAGATCGGTAGGAAAAAACAAAGATCTGTTCCATGTTTGTTTGTATTTCCTTTGGGGAATGTTTTATAACATAAACTATCCAGGATCAGCATGCTTCCAACATGCTTCCAACACAAATTCAAGTTTGGTGGCACTAGACTAGCAAAAGAGATAAAAAGAAATAAAACAAACAGTAAGTATCATTCTTTTTTTCTTTTCATCTGAAGATGTTTCCCATTCTAATGCGCTGCTGGCTTAAATACTGTGTGCAGCTTAATGTTAGGATGATTCAGTAATCAGACTCTTTTGACAAACCTTCTGATTTTGTCTTCCAAAATAGGTGCCATAAAAAGTGTAACACTTCCTATGTGGATCTTGTTGTGTCTACGCACAATCATAGGACTTTCATAAAAGTCTTAAATTAACTAATTTAATCAAAGATGGGCACCAATTCTCAGCCTTCTGGTAATGAAATGCTGTCTGGCACAGTGCTGGCCTTTGTTATACAAAGGCACTTATGAAATGCAACCCCTTGCTGGGAAGGCTGAGACAGCATAATCACCCAATTCCAAACAAACAAGGCTTTCCACACTGCGCAGATGCAGTCCTTCCTGAGCATAAACACTTCCACATTACTACACAAAATCAATATGAGCGAATAATATTTAGTAAGTTGAGAACCACTGATTATGCATGCATTAGAGTTAAATTTGGGGGTTAGATAGGTGACAGTCAATGATGGCTTGCTGGGTTTGGGAGACTGAATGGTATTTTGAAGGATCCATGTAAGCATTTCCACTAAGTGCCTGCACCTTACTTTACAAGAGGTTTCTACTTAAAATGACTGTAAGCAACAGGATAGGAGTGAAAACATTCTTCTCAAAGGCACCATCTTGCATACCTAACTTGTCAAAGACTGCAATGATAGCAAAAGAAATTTTGCCACTGGTGAGGCTCACAGAATATCCTAGAACAAGTTGATAATATAAAGTAAATCTCCTAATTATTTGATCTTTCACTTTAAGATGTCTACCATCTCTTATGTGAAGTATCCTGCATATTTCCAGAAGCAGTAGTATTTCAGGGTCAAATTAACTGGCAAATATAGTGCACAATTATGTTGTAAAAGCAATCTTGATTTACAAGTGACTAGATCAGATTAAAAATCTCTAGTGAAGGAAAACAGCAGGACACCACAATTACAAAGACAGTGAAGAACAGATGCCTCAGTTCAATTTGCTTTGGACTGCAAATATTTAGTTTGGGTCCTGTTTGCTGAATAAGGCCTCTTCCTATTCATATGATACAGCAGTAGTTGAGTATACCTGAGTAACACGGACAGGAAATGTCTGATTAAAAAAAAGATTCATCCTGAAGTGCTAGTTTCTGGGGACAGAATTCTTCTTTTAGAATGTGCTGTGCTTGATGAATTCTTCTCCAAAGCCAAAGCAGAGTTCAGAAGAGGAATATCAATTTCTCTGATGGCATCAGCAGAGAGTCTGATGGAAAAGTTGCCTCACCATCAGCTGCAAGGCTCAAGGGGATTCTGGTTCTCTAGAAATATTGAAACATTTCCTTCTAGTCCTGTTTTGATCAAAATGAGACTAAAATCAGAAAAAAAAAAAAGGAAAGAAAAGAAAAAGAAAACCCACCCTTTTCAGCAAACAGGATCCTGCTTATCAAGAGCTCTTCACCTCACATACTGGAGACGACAGTCTTCTGATGCCCAGAGGTCTGGCTGTAGGGTGTTCTCTAACAGAAGCTGGGCTCAGGGTTAGGCCTGCCTTTGAGGTTCACCTCTGCCACTTCCTCTTACATGCAAAAGACCTGCTTATTTCTTTAAGGCTTTCTCTTGTGGAGGGAGCAGTGGCTAGCGAATGAAGGTTTTAACTGAAGCAGTAATAGAAACCAGAGTTGGTAGGAAATAGATATTTCGAATCTGTGGGTAATTCTGACAGTTGGAGTGTAGGTTGGTGGCAGATTTGTGTTAAAGTGGAATGGAAAAGAAACCCCTAAATTTCAGTTTCTCACGAAAGAGACATTTCTTTCCCTTCTCATTTTTTATTTCCAGTATAAGCTCTGATGGTTTGGGTTGTTCTTCATTAGTGCAACATCTCACATAATTAAAAAAAATAATGTCAGCTGTAGGCACCTAATTAATATTAAAGCTTAATAGCTTAAGCAGCATGACTCAAGTACCATCAAATTTTGACTTTTGACTTTCTTCCATTGGAAAACAAGTTGTCAGTCAACCTAATTCTACAAAATGATAGGTTTTTGATAGCTGCATTTTTAAAGGAAAACTGTGTTGCCCTTCCATAACAAAAACCTTGTTGGCAGCTAAGAGACAGCTTTCCAAGTACTATGTTCCTAAAAGTGGTATTACTTGTTAATGTGTTTTGTATTTGGCCAAGGTTTCTTTTTAATATGCCTAGTGTTTGATTTAATTAAGATACAAAATCTAAATAAATTTATTTATGGGTAGATGTTTTCATGGAACCACATGTTGGAAGGAGTATTAACAAGCCCTGTCACTTTTACCAGATAGCGAATAAATAATCTTCATGTTATTGATGCCTCTGAAAATGTCTGTTTGCATTGTCACCTTGAGTCTTTCTGCTATTGCTTTAACACGCATTTTTGTACCAGAAAAGCCCATGTAAAGATGTAGTTTATGACAGCAATAAGCGTACATAGAAAAGAAATGCATCTGTGATTTAATCACTAACAGAAAGAAAGGTAAAGTATCTCTACTGCCACTAGTAGTGCACAACTTCAGGAGTAAAGAGTTCCCTTTTTAAAACATGACAGAGCTAGGAGAAAGGAGGATTGCATGGAAGTGCAAACAAAAATCAGCAAGAGGGAATAAACAGGAAAGTCTTGATGGGACGGCAACAGTGTGGGAACAATCCTTCCTTCCTGAGAAGGACCTGAAGGACTGCAATTGGTAAGAACACATCAGAGACAGCATGCACCCAGGAACAAGAAAGCAGTCAGCCGCAGCACTGAATGCTTATCTTTAATATAGTGCCAAGTAACTCTTTAAGATCTCTTCCTCTGACAAAGTAAATGCCCCAGTTTTATTTGGAGTTTGATATACATGACACGGATGAAAAATAAAATGCATAATGATAGAAATATGTCCTAGAGAGTTTTTTGGTTCTTAAGCATTTTGGGTACTCTGCCCTTCACTGTAGAAGTTCTGCACTCGGTGCTATCTTGAGCTGTGTTTCTACAGCACCAGGGCTAGAAGGGCTCAAATGGAACAATACTGAATAGTATTCGTTTTTTTCTAAGTGACATATATTCATTCAGACTAAGGACTCTACCATAGCCTAAGAGAGGAAAGTTCATTTATATACGGGGGGATGTACTTATCTCAGTCTTGGCATCTTTCTTGCTGTCAAAAGAACTTAGTGTTAGGTTTTCTCATCACTGTAGCAGTATTCTCTGATTTAATTAGATGATTACTCACTATCCTAAAGTATTAATGACCTTCTAATAGCTAGTCTGACAAAATTTGTTCCAAGTTACAAATTTTAGTGATTCTTCCAGGGTTGAACTTCAATGAGGACCAACACTCAGTAATAATTTATCCCTAAGTAATAATGGTTATCTAGCCGGGGTCCTCCATCGGTGTGATTTGCTGTGACCTTTTTTCCGTTCTCACTCACTGAGTACAAGCTTTCACTAGCTGATGAATAATCAACAGATCCACTTTTGTGAGGTCTCCGATCACTTAACTCAGTGCAATACCAGGCAGATGCTTGCTCAGGATATGGTCGCAGTGGTGCAGCAGTACACACCAGCTAATGAGCCCTCGCTCTCAGCCAGCGTCATTAACATGGGGGCAGTAACAGAGCAACAGAGCAGCAGAGCAAAGTCTCTCAATGCTCTTCCTCCCTTGTGCAGTTGTCCCCAAGAGAACAGTGTGGAGAGAGAGAGAGGTATTAGAGAAGTAACAGTGGGTGAAAAAAATCATCCTGCTGCAAGCAAGCACACTTATGCCTGGCTACTTAAAAACAAAAAGCAAACAAAACCCGACAACTAACAACAAGAATGAACAACAACAAAGTCAGAATACTGCAACAAAGTGCTAGATTTGCTGAAGGCAGTTTGAACTCTGCAGATGAAATCATCTATGTTGTGTCACATAGCAATATCACAAGTGTGCTCAGGTGCAGATCTCTCACTTCCAGGGGGGTCTTTGACCTGAAGGTGCGCAGGGATCCCTGGTGTTGCCATGTAAGGAGGCAGCTACGCTGGAGTTTTCACACACTAAGAGGGACTAAGATGCCTAAATGACACCTTTTCAGACTTCTCTTTCAAGGCCATTTCACAAGTATTTCACCAAATATTTGTTCCAGCCTTTCAGGATTAGTCTCAGTCTTGCCTTCTTCCCTTTCCTCTTCCCCACAGATTTTCAAGCAGTCAAGCTTTACTTCATGTAACTCTTCAAAAACATTGTTTCAAAGTCATACACCTAAATAGATGCAGGGCTTTATTTAACACTGGCGTAGGTGAGGCTCTTGCACCACAAAACAAAATGCGAAACAAAAATGATTGTGTGACTTATTTGACCAATGCAGCAAAACTGCACCAATCAGATTTTAAATACAGCAAATTATTTTATGATCAATCCACAGAACAAAAGATACAGCAAATATTTTTGAATAATAAATTGAAGTAAATTACAAGTCACTTGCAGATAATTTGTGAGGCAAACGTGGGGCTAAATTATTCTCTAAAAATTATTCACTCAGTTATGATAACAGTCAAGAAAAAGACCTTCCTCGAGAAGAGTAGGTGCAAGAATAGCTAATCTTAAGGAAGGGATAGATTACTGAACCTGGGAACTAGAGCAGTAGACATGGATTATGGAAGGCAGCCACGATTCTTTGGCACAGAAATGCTTCCAGATTGTTTCAAATTATCAAAATGCTTCTGAGGGCTGGGAGGATTGCAGTGACCCTCAAGTCTTTCTAGACATGAAGTTCCAAACTTCTGGTATTTCATATGATCTTTTTATTGATTTCCCCACACCCACAGAGGAGAAAAAATAAAAGAAAAAAAAGATAAATAGGTTATTTGCTTTTCCTTCATGATAAATTTCATTTTGCATTCCTCCTTCCTTTCCAATTTCTGTTACCCGATATTTACTGCTTATTACTCATTTTTCATCAAGTATCATTTATGTTAAAACTAGGTTAGTGATAGAAATATCTATGCATGAATATTTTGTCAAATTGGAAATTGCTGACTGCAGTGCTCAGAGTAACTCAGAGTTCATTACTAAATTAAGCTGTCCTGATTACAGTTTTATTTTGTGATGGTGATTGTATCTGTGCTGGATATGAGGCTAGCCTGAGTGCCATCCAGTCAGATTTTCATAGCACAAATAGGACCTTATATGTATTTTACATTCAATTGTCTGAGCATATTCATCTGGGCACCTATATGCCCATTCATTATATATCTCCCTGCAATTTCCCAAAGTCCATACCTAGTGGCATTTAACCATTATTCCGTTCCCTGTTGCAACAACTTACTGGGATTTTCAACCCTGTACCAAGCGCTCAGGCTCCCCATACCATGCATGGGAGGAATTTCAAGAAAAGAGTTGCAGAAAATGGTTAACTGAGTGGGAAGCCCTCTAAATTAGTCAGAAGTAAAATGAGGGAGATGTGTGCAAGAGGCGGAGGGATCTCAGTACCTGATTCTTTGAGGATGACTGATGAGCTAAAGATATGTGTCACATCTCTTTCTTCATGTCTCATTCTCAAGCATCAGCAACTGCTAGAGCTGGGCCTCTAAATCAGATCAAGGGTTATGCCATGGTAGTTAAGACTATTTCTGTTTTATGCTACTTCCTGGCTCCTTGCATTTATTTACCTGTACTCCCCACTCTGATTTGGGAGTTAACTTTGCTTCCCCTCCTCCCAGCTGAAACACACCTAATGCAGGTTAGGTACTCTCAGGACATATCTACAGGGCTGGGGTGGCTAATGAAATAAGTGTTTCCTCACCTGAACCAAGATCCCATTCCAAGTCTGCCTGGTTCAGGAGCTTAGTTTTAATGCCTTTACAGCTGCTGAGGGGTAGAAGCTTAGGTGTCCAGGAACCCAGACTTAGGAGCACTGGAAGTCAGACAGCAGGTAAGTGACACCTAAAAATGTCAGTGGCATGGCCTTGACAGACATCAGGATATGGATGTAAGATCACACTGGCTACGTACATACTCATAAACAAAAAGGGTCAAAGCACTGGCATGTGATTGTCCTTGTCATTAAACCATTAGCCTGCTCCCTCACACAGCTTTGGCTCAGGCCAGCTGTCACTCACAACAGCTGAGTGAGGTACGGGCATGACTGATCACCAGCACAGTCCCAATGGACAGTCCAATTATATGGAGGGTGAGAGAGTTTGGTTGTGTACTGTGATGTGCCATTTGGCTTCAAGGCCAGAAAATGGGTCTTGGACCATATTATTTGCTAGTATAGTTGTAGCCGTGGATACTCTGAAATGAAACAAGGAAACGTTTCTAGATATCCTAATCCTTTGGCCTCACCACTGAGTTGTGCTTTCATGCTGTGCAGCGATGATACAGAGTAGACTGTAATGAGGTGACCATGCAATATCTTTATTCTTCTCCTATGAATATCTCTTTCCCGACTATTGGCCTGACCCATCCTTCTAACAGAATGGAAACCCATGAGTCACTATGTTGTTTAGCTGGATCACTAGATAATGATTTCCTCTGTTTATCAGTTATATTATTGCAGAGACTTTTGGTTATAGATTTTTCTCAGACTCATGATTTCTGTGAAGAATTGTCATGAAGAACATCTTGTTCAAAAGAAAGTATTTTTCCACATTAGACCATAACGAGTGTAGAGGAACGGATCAAAATGGCAAAGACTAAATATATATTGTTTTGCCTAAACCTACCATTTTTCTTAAGCAATCAAGTAGCTTTGACTTAGCCTGATACTCTTTTCAATGGTCTTTCAATCTCCTCAGAGCATGTCTGCTTTTTAGACTTGTATTTGAGAAGTACCCACCAAAAAGTTGGCAGGGTTTCAATTACCACAAATACTCATGCCACAAATCTAGCTGCATGATACTGAAAGCAAGCCTTGAGATATCATCATCTTGGGTGTCAGAGAACTAGCTGTTAGGGCTAGCTGAAGGCATTCATTTTTGGGTTTATATAACTGCCACCCATACAGCATTATGAATAATGTGTGAGTGGGTATATCACATACTTGTCCTAAAATATTCACAAACTCAATAGGTATAGGTAAGCTTCATCATCCCTTTTAAGCCTCAGCAAGGCTTGCTTTATTTTATTTTAAATTGCTTGTTACTTGACATTTCATGCAACCTTTTCTAGTTGTCACCAACCTCTTCATGAACTGAATAGTTCCACCACCGAAGTCAGTCTGTTCATACTGAATGTAATTTTCAGCCAAAGTTTCCCAAGCTTTTCCCAGGTTTATGTGCTCTCTGAGCCAACAGCTGAGTCAGGAGGCTGATGCAGGGTTGCAGGGAAACAGTGTACAACTTCCCTAGAGTGTCCCCAGGTAGTCATGCTGGTCTCCAAAGGTTGCCTGTAGGGCATGACTCTGCTGCAATCTTGTGCCATAGAAATAAGTGTTACCTACCAGGTAGTCCACTTATCAATAACATGCTATAGCTCCCAAACTGGAGCCACACTTGAGCTGCTTTCAAGCCACATATGGCTCAGCGATTTCAGTTTGGTAATCCTGAAGCAAGTGAGACACATAACATAAGACATGCGCATTAACGTGTGTGGGAGGAATTGTGAAATAGTATATACGGTAAACTTTGTTGTATTAGGGTGGTGCCTAGGATGAAACTTTGCCTGGGAATTTCTGATGCTATGGGCTCTCGTGAATCTAGGACTCGGATGGTACATAGTGCTTCATGCTGTTTCTTCAAAGATAAACTTATCTGTGTTATAAGTTTACAGCAGTATTTTAAAAACACCATCTTCTTGCCTGTAGAATGATTTTCTAGTTGGACAAACTGATTTTTTCTTTCAAACTCTGATCAAGATTTTAGTGACTAAAATTATGGCAAAGCTTCTAAGAAATTGATAGGCGCATTTAAGATTGAGATTTTTGCTTACAAATAGAATAAAGGACTGCATTGAACATAATGATGACTGCAGATACCATCACGTATTTAATATGGTAATGATGCTGCAAATGGATAATTGGGGATTGGCAACGTGAATCACTTAGGCATATACTGTAAATTCTATGAATATTCTTATGGATTCTTGTAAACTCAGTGCCAGCTAACAGAGGCACCTGAGCTCAAAGATTAAAGTTTTTGCAGGTATCTAGGACTAGAGATTTCTTCAGATTCAAACTTCCACATTAAATGGCTCACTGAGTCCCAGATTAAGAGATAAACTGCTCCTTGTGGCTAGCTACATTGAGTACCAGCCATGTGTTCTAGTAGTAAATCTGACTGACCAGCCATGGGAGTCTGATTTACTTGCCTATTTATTTAGAATAGCTGAACCCTTTGACTCTAGATGAATCTGAGGGTACTCAGACACTTTGAAACATAAGGCTTAAATTAGTACAGGTGGTCTGAGCCTGATATGAGAAAGCTGTATTTGAATTTTCAGTCTGAGAATACTTGGCTGTGTTCAAATCTTTTTACCTTATATTGTGTGTATAAAGTTATGGGGAAACAAACTATATATTTACATAGATATTTTAGATTTTCTTTCTTCTCAGAAAATATTTATCTGTCTACCTGGGAGGCTAAGCCCAAAATTTCTCTATGATTAAATCTCTGTGATTAAAGAGCTCATGTCACCAAGGCTGTCAGATGTGTGTTAATATATGGTGCTCTGGTGGAGCTATTTAGATTTTGCTACTTACTAAACTGTAAAGGATTTGTTTCTCAGTGGTCAGATGTCATCTTTGATCCAGTAGGATTTAGCTTAAAGATCTTTTCCTCTGTTCTTTGGCAAATGATCAAATCCAGCTTTCTTTCATAGTCTTCTGAGAAACATATCAAGATTATCAGGATTTATAGTACTTCACATTTTTTCTTTTTACTTATTGAGCCCCATAGATTCCAGCTTGTTCTGCAAAAATATAAGAGCTGGAAACTCATATTGCAAGTAATAAAAAGTCAAATAAATTTAAACTGAACTATATATCTTTTGGCAATTTGGCAGTATTACCTGCTAACATGGCTGTGGAAATTTTCCAAAATTCTGCTTCTTGATCAGAAGAGCTGGATGTATTAGATGGGATTGGATATGGTTTCCAGTGCTACTTTGTTCAGAGATTTGGAAGTAAGAAGACCTCAAAATGTGATGCCTTTGCCTTTCCTATCCTGTCTTTTGATGTGCTCTCAGCCTACCTTGTAGCATGTTTTGTTCTTCTTAAGGTAAAATGGAAAATGGTGCAATCTGTGGCCGATGTATCTGACCTTATTAGCTTTACATTATTTGAGTCTTCTATCCAGGAGAACCCCAGCAATATTGTCTAATTCCCATTCTGCTCACTGTCCTTATGAAAAGGCTGAAATTCAAGGTCTCCATTTTAGCACATTTTTTAGTTTCCAAAAGCTTTTTCCCTTGTGGGGACTTGTCCTTTTACACTCTCATGTTTCACCTTCTGATAGGAAACTTGTAAACTACATGTGGCCTTAATATTCTGATTGTCCTTCCATAGGCCAAAATATGTTTGGAATATATTAAATAACTTATTCTTTTGGGAGTCCTTTGGAAAAGCTGGAAGTCTGGAAAAAGAATTTGATCCAAAAGCGCGAACATAAAGGAAACGGGGAGTTTCTGTGGCTGTATAGTAAGCTAGTGCAAGATGTATGACCACTTACAATTAAAACAAAGATTTTAAACATTTCTTATGAAAAATACATTTCCAGCTTGTGAGCCCCAGTTGTTGATGTGGATTCTGTAATTCAGTTAGTTAGCAGAATAAAACCTGGTATAAATAAGTGAGATAGGAAAGGCCAAATGATAGAAGTCTGGACAGCAGTGTCGGAGACCTGGATTCTATTTCCAGCTGTGCCGTTCATCTGATCTGCTGCCAGTCCATTTGAATCTCTTTCCCTTTTGTCCATCTTGTAATCAAAATACAAGCCCTTTTGGAGCATAGTTTTCTTATCTTGGACTTGAAGAAGTGATGAAATGGATCCCAAATTCTGTCAATGTCAGTGGATGTTAACATAATACAAAAAAAAAAACAAAAACAAAAAACCTACTACTCAAATTTATCTTTGAACACTAGATCAAGACCGAAAGAAAGGTGTTTTACTAAATGAATGGATATCTATTATATATGGCAACACCTTAAATTAAGGTTGCATAATGTTCTTTAAATGGTTGCACTGAATCACTTGTAATAGGACTTGTCAGGAAGCTCTTTCTCCCATCTGCAAAATGCTTCAGGACCTCAGCAGTTCTTTCATTTAGTGTTAGTATATGTTTTCCCAAAGGCATCCCCCCAGCCCCAAATGTGTGTATCAGTATCCCACCGGAAACGAGCCAAAAGATCTGTGGTGGGAGGCAAATCTGTTTCTGGACACGCTAGAGGGTGGCAGAGGTTTGCAGCTCCCCTTCCCAAATGGGAAGGAGCTCCCACAGTGGGAGGAGAGCAGCATGAGGGCACCAGTGGCTGCAAGAGACGGACGAGGGATGCTGCCCTCCGCATTGGCGGGGATTGCTGCCCCGGCCATTTGGGCTGCAGGAAGCGGCCCAGGCAGCCAGTTTGGGTTTTTTTGGCTGCCCCTGGCTCTGTCTCCCATCTCCTTCCCTTCTGGTGGAAGTGGTCAGGCATAGGTCAGCCTCTACCGCCCTCCTTTGCATAGCAGATTTCAGTTCTGTCTAAAATCCTGAGAAATTCCTAGCGGTACCATCCTGTGAAAATTGTAACTCACAACAAATTAGCGTTTCAAACAAACAAAAAGTGTTTTGGAATTTTATGTGACTTAGCTCCACTAGTAACTTTCCCGAATGGCTAACATCTTAAAATGAGATTTTCCTAGTCTTAAGTTCTGCTCAAATGAAAATTTTATTTGTAAGACAGAATTAAATAAAAACCCATTGTTTCTGAGAAGGAGAAAAATACAGGGAAAACCAAAATTAATCATTCTTTTACCACAAAAATAGCACAATCAGGAAATAGTTATTGTAGCATAGAATTAATTAATTTTGACTATAAAATATATTTACACTATTGTTTTTGTTTGATTAATTGCAAAGTTTGCATGTTAAGAAAATGATGGTACATAACATCTGCAATGAAAAATATAAGAATCTGGCTTGGGAATGAGGATGATTTGGATAGAAACACATTGTAGCAATGTACCTGGAAAAACACATACAATCAGCATAGAACATTTCTTGTCCTGAATTTGCATGTTTCCTCCATGAAGTGACAAGAAAATAATAGTTTTCAAAATGTATACATAGGAAACACTTTTATCTCTCTCTCTTTTTTTTTTTTCCATCCCTTTTTTTCCTCTCTCTTTTCCTGCTGTGGAATATTTTACTTGAAAATACATAGTTTCTCACAGTGGACCTTGGACATTTTGCAGCTAACTTCAGCATAGAAGCTGTTACACCTCTCCACTCACTCATCCAAACCTGTCGCAAGCACAACTGCAGAATCTTCTTTCCAAGGGAACACAGCATATTTCTTTCCAAGTGCCTTCAGCTGGTCAAAAATCTTAAAAGATACAGACTTTTAATGCTATGCTTTCCAAAAATGACTTTTAAGTTTGTGCATCCACATACTATAAGGACTACTATCTGATGAAAGAAATCACCCCAAAACAGTTAATGTATTTTTCAGCAACATACATGGGATAGATTTCTTGGATTCACAGTTGAATTTGGCAGCTTTTCAGTTTTTAATGTATTTCAGTTAGTGAAACCCTTTTTCTCCTCCAACCTTCAAGTTAAGGTAGTATTTAGCCCCCTATTTTTCTGCATGAGAAACCAAAGCTGTGAGAAATGTCTTGCCCAAGATGACACAGCAAATGGCAAATCTGACACTTAGCCCCCAGCCTGCCTCCTTTCCACGTATGGTTGCAACCATTAAAATATGGGTTGACTAATGCTGCTGAAAGGGCAGTGTTATACATGACTAATTAGCAGAGTAGGAGTGTAGAAAATGAAAGTCCATAACTACGCAATGAAAGGCAGTAAGTCCCCATGTATATGATTTTTTTTTTAATCTGTATTGTAGACAGCTCTTCTGTCAGTCAAGCACATGCTTAGGGTTGTGCTGTGCAGTACCTTTGGGTGCTTGTGGATGATCACACTCAGAAATGGCAGTTAGCTTCTTCTAGAAAGCACAGCATTCTGACTAATCCTAGTAGACCAAGTAGCATCAAGATATAACAAAAAATGGCTCAGCTTAGGGCACAAGCATGCAGAAATAAAGTGCCCTGTAAATAGGCACCACTTGATCTCAAAATGGTGTCAGCAATTAAGACAGACTTTTGCCCTCTTTTTTTATCTTCCCAGCTGATCAAAAGAGAAAAGATGAAAAACATTTTGAAAGGCAAGGAAATCCAGCATTAAACTATCAGGCTGCCTAGTATTATCACTTTGAGGCTAGTGTTATTCAGGTAAAACCTTTGCATGCAAGTTGACAAATGAGTTTTGAAAAAAAAAAAAAAAAGCTATGTCAGGAAAAAAAGCATGGAAAGATCAATGCACCAGTTCTTCCAAAATACTTTGTTTAGTATTTTGCTGAAGAGGAGAAAGCTTTGTTTTGGTCTCACTTGCACGTTGTATTTTAAGTATTGCTTGTAAATATTTGTTGCCACCAACTTAGAGCTCTAGGAAATATGTACAACACTAGATTTTTGGTGCCTGGGATATTTTACTAAAAAATCATGCACAAAAATTTGCACTGGGTGCTAGGATGTGACAAAAGTAATTTCCAGTTATGTGTAACAAACAGTACAAGAGGATGGGGCATGCTTGTCTACAGCACTTTTTTGTAGAAACCATTAAATCAGATATTTACTTAGTTTCTCACTGGAGGCTATTCAGAATTGTACTGACTCAGGAATGGATTATACAATAAAATATGGAATAGTATAAAAATGAGAAAACAGCAGATTGAACAGAGACAAAACTGTACCTTTGTACTTTTGGGAGTAATGGTGCTTTTGAGATTTTGAGGACTTTGTGTCCGTCCCTTTTTGGAATTTCTTAAGATTTAGGATGGGTCTGGGAAAACTGTAAAGCTGTTACAGACAACTTAAAGAAAGGATGAACAACTTTGGTACATATGTTAATGAATGCCTTGAATGGTCTCTATAATTAGCTACTGCTTAGCTGGGGGTGATCATTCTCCAGGATATAGACTTCTGAGCTCTCTGGAGGGAGGCTATGCCCAAAGCACTACTTTACAATCACCAGACTCATACTTGTAAAAGACACTCTGTGAAGTCATAGACTGCCTGTAAATCTGCACTGACCTGCCTCTTCTGAACCTTACTGACTGCTTCTTCGTTCCTCGCCTCGACTTCTTATCTTGCCTTCTGCAGGCCTTATGATAGGTCCCATTGCTGCCTTGCTTATCCTGACTCTGCTCCTTTTTTGGGACCTTCTTTCCTATTTGGACTTCTGTGAACTGCAGTTTTTGGCCTGATTCCTGACTGTGTTCCTCACCTTGGTATATATATTGTGCTTATGGACCCTAACAGCCTCTCTTTCTATTTGAAATTGTTGTATTCTTTTTCTCCTCATCTGTCCTAAATTTATTAATCTTTCTGCATATTTTCTTGTCTGTTTGCAGATGGGAAAGCATCCCCAACCTAATATTTCAGCACTCCTTGAGCCAGACAGACTGTGGGGTTTCTCTGTCTCCTTCTGCATGGAAGGTGTAACGGCCTATGTGACATGAGGGTGCATTGTCTGATTATAGCACATTTAACTCAAATCAGTAATACAATTAATATTTCTTTTCCCATATATGATACTGAAATCCCTATCCAGTAATAGAAACCAGATGACAGTGACAGAGTGTGATGGAAGATTGTTTCATTTTGCTACAACATCCATGTTGCATTAATACAAAATGTTGACTGATAATTCTACCTCGTTTCCAGAGATGCCTGTAAACATGTGGACCTGGCATGCAGTTTTATATTTGAAGATGTTCCCATGAACATTGCTTACAGGAAGATGCCTTCAGCACATTCATGGTGGAAAGGAGGTTATGTATGTTCTGTGTCTGTATGAGCTTTCTGAATGATCCTGCACTTTTGCTTAGATCCCCTTTGGCTGTTACACACAATTTGGGCACATAATGCTCCAAACCTGAAGTAGGCAAAATCCAAAGGAAGTCCAAACATTTTGTTTCAGTGAAGTAAGTTAGATACTTTCTTAGGGCCTATAGAATATGACTTGAAACCTAAAAGCCTGTCAAAGATGCTAAGGAAAGTTGGGCCTCTTAATATAATGTGAATCTACTTTTTAAAAAGAATAACTTAATAGAAGCAAAACTGGAAATCACAAAGGTGCTGTGAGGTAAAGTATACATTTCCCCGGTGCATTGGGGGGGACTGTAGACACTTGGAAAAATCTGCCTAGTGACACTTTCTTTTCTCTCTAAGTAGAAGAATAAGTAGTGATTTGAAAGAATCAATGTTACTCTGACTTCATTTATCAGCATTATAGTACAGGCCAAACTTTGCTGTTGGATTCTGTTTTCACTAAATGTTACAAGCACATATCTCAGGGCAGTGTCTGGACTTCACTTGTGGGGGCAGCAGAGGGACCGGGGCAGTGAATGGCACATCCCATGCTGGAGAGGTACTAAGGGAGGAAAAACAGCCTTTACCAGTTCAAATAATGCTGCTGCTAAAGAGTTGCCTGCAGTTTATGACCACTAGGGCAGAAAAGCTTTTGCTGTGTAAGAAGGTAAGATTAGGCTCTAATTAAATAACTGCAGGGGAATCACTGCAGTAGTCAATGCACAGCACCCATGAGAGGAAAAATCAAGTTAGGATGGAAGGGTTTTAGTGAGGTAACTGAGAGCATATTTGACATGCTACTTAGAGTGATCCTGCTATGCAGTAGCCAGAGAAATTAGTTTTAGCGTGAACAGCGTAGGCAGCAGGATTGGTTGAAACCTGTGTCTTCTATTTTCTGATAGATTTCCCTATTTCAAAATGTGATTGCGATTGAAATTAAATATGAATATAATGAAATATGAATATAATTAAATATGAAGCTTAATATGAAGTTTGGGGCAATCAAAATGAAAATAGCAAAAAAAAAAAAATCAGAAGTGTCGAAGTGAACTGTTTTGATACTTCTGGAGTATTCCTAGAGAGACACTGATAGCAAAAACAAAGGCAAAGAAAAGCTAGGTTCACAAAATTAGATGAATAGTTAGTATCTTCTCTGTGCAATAACCAGTGCTGAGGGTATCAAAACAATTCACTACATCTTCTCCTTTGCCTGAGGAGACTTAAGAGATCACTAATCACTGAGTTATAGGATATCTGCAGGTGAGTGAGTTGCTTTTAGTTACTTCTGCTGATTCAGTTCATGGACAAATGAAATATTCAGGGACGTGCAAACTTGTGATTCACTACTTAGGTTGGTAGGTCTTTCAATGTAGAATGTAGACGCTTGTGTTTGAATGTTTGCTCCAGTAAACATTTAAATCATTGACTTGATCTACAACCAAATCTTTTGGTCCTACATTTGGGAAGGAAGAAAAATTTGAGCTGATCCAAATTGATAATTTATTTTTAAAGTTTTTCAATGCTTAACATAAAAATCACTAATATGTACTCTCCTAACTGAATATCTAGGCCTTTGATTTCAGATCACAGCACATCTTGTCTACCTTGTCAGTTCATTTCTTATCTTTAAGCAAGGGGCAGATCCTGAAAAGAAAACCATTGAATAAAATAAAATTTGAAAAAAAATAAATTCCAAAACAAATCTTTAGTTCCTGAAAGTTCTCAGAACAAAAATTACGAAAATTTTGTAATTATTTTGTCAAAATATAGTGAAGAAAACCTTTATGCAAAAGCAGCATTTTTAACCTTAAAAATCTAATTTTAAGTGGGCAGTGATTATTTACAAATTATGGGACACTTGCTGATGTAAAAAGAAAGGAAAAACCCAATCAGGAATTTTAATCCTTAAATTGGTATTATTAAAAAAGGAAGTACAGTTAATGAGCTTGTTACATTGGTCTAATTGGTTTAAGCTGGGTGTGTGTCAGATAACCAACTTGGAGATGGCTTGGTGATGATCAGCCCTCACTCCATGGTGCCCAGGGCACTTCCCTGTAACTGGGTCATGGCAGAAGGGAATGTCTCCTGTTTTCTTGCTACATATGATTATGGTCCATGCCATACAGTCTTTTTAATAGATGAACTGCCTGAATTTGACTGAATCTCTGACAAAAAAGTGAGCGAAGAAAATGCCTACATCTTTATCTGTTTAATGGGTCTCATTTAGTTTTCTCCTGGTCTTCTAAATGATGTGTTATTAAAATTGATGCAATTAATCTATCTTCCAGCCATTTAAAATTAACTATTTACCGTAAGAGGATAGGAATATAACTGCAGTCTAATGAGAGCATGGCTCAGAGTTTCATTTGGACTTAAATTGAATGTAATTAGAGCACTGGTAATATGTCGGAGTGGGAGATGGACCCGGAGTAACGATGAGTCTCAATGTGAGTATGATCGTTCTCCCTTTATTAGAGCTTACACAGAGTATATATATATATATACAGGCGATAGAGCATGTGCTAGCAATAGCTGTATGATTGGTTTACAGTCTCTGTTCACGCGCCTAAAGCGAATACATGATTGGTGCAAAGTTGC
>NW_020450786.1:227401-375227 GCF_003343035.1 Apteryx rowi
GGCAAGGCTTTTGGGGTACCATTGTTCCAAATTGGGGTCCTAGTCCAGTCCAACCTCCCCCATAGGTTGAGATGGTGGTACGAGCTTGTTGTAAAATTTTCCAATCATGTGGTTCCCATTTCCCCTGACCATTCTGTTGTAGCATGGGGAACGCCAGTGCTGTGGGGCCCTCGGACCCCGCAACAGGCTTCCATTGTCCTTCTATTATAGCGTCCTTGATAACGCCGCTCCAACGCGTAGGTACGGGAGGCGCAGTCGCGGATGGTGTAGAGGGGCTCAGGAAGCATGGAGGAACGCTTCCCACCTTGTGCTTGGTCTGCAGCTCCAATTCCTCAAGGCGCTTTAAAACTGTTTGCAACATTTGTGCAGTGACATCTGGCACTGTTTGCAATATTTTTGCAGTGGCATCTGGCGCCGGCGGCTCTGTTTTCCCAGTGACCGGGGTAGTATCACCCGAGGACTCGCTGGAGGAAGGCAGGGGCGGATACAAAGGCGAAGAGGAAGGCCGAGGGAGAGGGGGGGGCAATCGGCGGAGGAGGAGCAGGCGGGGCGGAAGGAGGGGGCCGGCAACCCTCTCCGCCCAGGTCTATGCGGTCAGCCAGAGGCATGGCCTCCTCCCCTCTTGGGGCCTCCTCCAAGCGCACTTCCTCCCCTCCCTCAGAGTTCGCTTCCGCCTTCCCCGCAGAAACCTCCGCTTTTTCGGCCGCGCGATCGGGCTTGGCTAGCGGCAGAGGCTTCAGCCCCCCCCTTGCTCGCATCTCGTCCATATCCTTACAGACGGGTCCCGTTGGTCCCTTCACCGCGGACAACCCAAAGAACCGTGCAATGGGTCCCGGTTTGCTCACGGGCTTTTTGGGAGGGGCTCCTGGTCCCAGCATTTGTACGGCAGCACATGCTGCTTCACTCTCTGCCTTCATTGATGTTAAAGTCTCTAGCACAGTGTTCCAAAGCGCACAAACGGCTTTAATCTCTTTTTCCTCCTTCTCGTTCCCCTCAACTGACTTCTGCCACATCGTCCCTCCAAAATCCCGCCATTCGGACACAGAAAACAGTAAGCAGGTATCAGAAAAGTGACCCCAACGCCGTCCCAGTTTAATCAAGCTGTGTAGCAGTTTCGCCGGTACGTCTATCCCTCTCTTAGAGAGGATTCCAGCGAGTAGCATTGCTGCAGCATCAATTTCCATAGCTGTGCCTCTGAGAGGTGGGGCGCGACCCCACTAAAATGTTTGCCCAGCGCCTGCTTTGGGCAGTGGCCTCTCATCCGCGGTTTCCCACTCCCCTCCTCTAGCTGCTTACCGCACTCTCAGAGATCTTAGTCGAGCGAAACCATCCTCTGCTACCAGATGTCGGAGTGGGAGACGGACCCAGAGAACGATCATACTCACATTGAGACTCATCGTTACTCCGGGTCCGTCTCCCACTCCGACAGTAATAAAGTATGTGTACCACAGAAACTAAAGAAAATGCTTTTGTTGTCCATCTTCTGTTCATATCAACAACCTAACAACCTTATTAAATGTCTCTACCCACGGCCTGTGTCTCCTCAGATTGTATCTGTACAGGTCTGGATATGTTACCTTTGATCCCATCACTATGGCAAACTGGTTCTTGAGGCTATTTTTCAGGCTAGATACAGTGCAAGTTACCTAGGCCTGACCTGACTAAATATAATAAGAGGAGCCAGAGTTCGGCCGTGAGTTGCCAGGTCTGAAGAGGAATATTCAGATCAGGATTCTGATCCCCAGTCCCTGCTCTGAGACTGGTATGCATGAAAATCTACATTGCTAAATTTAGCAATTTTAAAATGAAAATCTTATTCTTTGCTGCCTGGTCAGAGGGAATAACTGAATGATACACCTTTGAAATGTGCACAAAATATTGAGCAGTAAAATCCTGGCAGTCCAAGCAATGGCTTGGAATAAGCTGAATTTCAACTTTTTGCAGAACATAATATGAAATCTACTTTTTCTGTACAAGCACTTTCTAATTAGAATATAGTTTAATGGATAATACAGGCATATCAAGTTCTTTCCTCAATTGTGATACAGTCTTATTGCCTCACACTGGACAAGCTGTGTTCCTCAAGTCAACCACATGTTAAAGATGAGGCATTGCAACCACTGCAGCTTGTTTAAAAAAAAAAAAGAGAGAGAGAGAGAGAGAGAGAGAGAGAGAGAGAGACCTGAGTTCAATATAAGTTCAATATCTCTACTTGCATATTAGGGGAAGACAATTCTTGGAAACAAAATGGGGTATTTCAACTAATTGCTGAGTGAAATTCTTTTTAGCCTCTGTTATTTAGGAGGTCAAAATAGGTGAGGACAGTGGTCTCCAGGTTGTAAAGTATATGTCTATAACAAGGCTAACAAGTAATCAGTGTCTTTTAAGGACTGATAAATCCTAGGCTTTATTTTTAAATTATAATATCACTAGTTACATTAAAAATGTGGTGGATGTAGGGCCCATTAAATGCATAAATTAAAGTGCAGACAGAAATGGTACCTGGCACATCATAATAAGTAGAAAACGTCCCTTCAGTTTGTGTGCAAGAATGTGAGCAGACTGCTGCAGATTTCACCTTGTTAGCAGGTGTGCCGTGTATCTGGGGGAAAAAGAGAAGCTGGTTCTGATTACTCTCAAGAAAGGTAAAGAGCCAACAAAGGCAAAGGCTTTATCTCATTTGGAGAAAGAGAACAAGGGTGTAGTTTGAACACTCCCCGAGGGAAGAGTTGAAGAGAAAAAAGCCCAGAGGGAAAGTGAGAACAGATGACTTTGCTGGTGCTCCCCTGTATCTATAGCCCTTGATATATTTAGACTTTACAAGATGGGTGGATGGAAGAGCAGACTGAGTTGTGTGTGTACTTAAAATCCTATTGCCTTCTTGAGAGATGCGTGCAGAGAAAAATGGCAGGTTTTGTTTTCTTTAGAAACTGTAAATATGTATTCTTTGAAATGCATGCGTAAATAATGAGTAATTCTAATTATTTTATGAACAGAGATGGCCATTACTATACATGATTCAGTTCTGCAGTGCTTCAAAGGGGATGTTTTCTTTGTCTTGATGATACTATCACTGCATATTGTGTGGCCAGTGAGGTGCTGTAACTTAAGCCAGAAACAGAATATGGTTAAGCTAGGGTGAAACTAGGCAGAGGAGAGAGAAATCAACCTTCATTTAAAGCAATTCCAGAACTGCCATGAGACTCTTGGTTATATAACTATTGAATTGCCTGAGATTTCATCTATAAAGTGAAGCCTAGTCATTATGTATTATGAAATCTCATGCATCCACTTTATTTATTCTCTGATATATATTCTTGAATCACTGAAACAGTCAGCAGTAGGGAACAGAGAGTTAAAGGGAGAATTGCAGTACTAAAGAATATATAGTGATTACTCATTCCAGAAAAATATTTTTATTCCTTGATATATTTGTATTAGACAGTACAAATACATTTAACTTTTAGGAGAATTTCATAGCTGAACAGTACATTTCCAAGATGTTCTATGAAATTAATCTTTCTCCCCAAACTGTTTACAGTTTTATAGGTGAACTGTGAACCATCGTCTCTGAATCTGTTCATAAACTGCCTTAGGCACTTACTTCAATACCTCTCAAATGCCTCATATTTTGAGAGCTGTTGCTCATTTCAGCTCTTAAGTTGCCCATGTTCCACCAAACCTAGTATCCCTTCACTTCACTGTTATTGGAAACTTCACACCATAATTAAAAGATGTCAAAGTTCCATACGGAAAAAGCTATTTATATAGAAAAAATGGATTCTCCAGCTCTTCTTGTTCCCTGTGCTCTCTTTCACGTCCTTTGTTTGCAACTTTATCACACAGTGCCTAGACTGCAGGAGGGATGTGCTCAGTGCTGTGCCCTGCAGCCTCGTTCCTGGTCACCCAGATCTGCTGCTGCGTGTGGGGACTGTCTTCATCCTGCCCCGGCCTTGGCCTTGGCCTGACACACAGCCAAGGTGCACAGCCAGAGCCAGGGGCTGGAAAGTGCTCTTGGGCTCAGAGTTCAGCTGGACCTATTGTGTCCTAGATTAACATTTTTGATGTGAGATTTTAATACTTGTCACTAGAGATTTTTGTCTGAAGTTAAGTGCTTTTCCCAGTGTCTACTGTTGTCATTTTATTTTTAGCATGTGCACAACTGGCCAAACCAAACCATGACAATCTTGGCAGTGCAATTCAGGGTATTTAGAGCCTCCTTGGCTAGCAGATAGTCCTCTGTGCAGTCAGTCATAACCTGCACCTGGTCACATAAATGATACAGATGACTGTGAAAACCCAGCTGTGGATATTGACGACATATTGGCCACAGCCATCAACAATTCAGGAGGGACCAGAGGTACTGCAGTAGATCAAAAATCTGTTATCTGAATGAGACACTTTCAACACAAAAGCAGATTGGGACTCATTCTTCCTGCTGGCAAGATGCCACTCTGCCACTAAGAAGTTATGGCATAGCTAAACCTGTTATTGAGGATTCTGGGATTTGGGTGACCTGGAAGGAGGGAGATGGTGAAAAAAGCTACAGTAGGAATTTTGTGATGTGTTGGCCCTAGAGCTGAAAAATCTTCCTGGTGAATGTGCAGCAGAGTGATGTTGCTCAGTGGTGACAGCACAGTGCTAGGCTTTGGGTCACAAAGTCTCTGAGCAGCATGGCTGCATAGAGCTGCTCATTGAGCATAACACAAGTGGACCTTGACTCGTATTCTGATGTCAAACAGCAGACGAGGCAAATATCAGAAGAGTGTGAGTGTTAGATTCCTGGGCAGATTAGTAAACTTGACAGATGAAGCATTTCTGGGCTTGATTTTGGCAGCCAGTTTTATCAGGTGGTCATAGAAAGTCAGTCTTACCGAGTCTAATGCTAAGATGCACTGTCTGTGGTTTGCAGACCAGCTGGTGGCCTGACAGGGGAGCAGCCGTCCCCCAAGTCTGAGTGGGAAGATGATTTGGAAGTGAAAAACTCACACAACTGTTTTTAAAGCATATAGCAGAACAAGCAGCATTTATGGCTGTACGGGATATAACTGCTAAGTCAGACTCAAAGTGGCAATAAGTCCCCAAAGACCTGAGAATAAGGACCTAAAATTAGTGCCTGAGCAGAGACCATCAGCTTATATAAACCTATAGAACAGAGTTTCAGGTGGATCACAGTAGTAAAAGTTATAAACAGGTACAGGTACTCAACCCTAAGACAACTGAGCTGGAATTTCTAAGAACTAGCTTTGTGAAGTAGTACATTCAGAAACAGCAGTTTAAAGCATTTCATAGTGTAATGAAGAAGTGGGGAATATTCTAGAGAGTTTCCCAAGCAGATTGCTCAGCCACCCCAACTTATTTGACACAGGCATTTAATGTCCAAAGTTGCATTTGTAGTTCAAGTTCCTACTCTCAAGAGAGAAAATGCAGAATGTAGGTTTAACAATTACACATCCAGCATTGGTGGTGAAGGTGGAATGGAGAGCAACTAGCAAACTTGCTACTCAGCCTTTCTTAGCAATCATTAAAGTGTCAGTTCTCACTACTTTTTCATAGCTGCAGGCAGGAATGTTACTGCTAATTTTCAGCTCCCTGCTAATGCTTAAATTAAGACTCTAGAGAGACTTCTTTTGGGTTTTTTAATGCCTGAGTAGTCATTTGACAACTTGTGAAGTAGCAGATGAATACTGGTGGGGCTGAGAACTACTGTTGTCCCAGGGTAAATATGTGTTGCAGGGAAAATTCACAACAAAAATAGGCTGTACTGACCTGGGAATGAGAATACTAGAAATAGAAATGCAGTAGACAACCTTATTCTAAGAGTATGAAGACCAGAACGGGTTCTCTTGCCTTGCTGATGTGCTTGGAAGTCTTTGATGTGACCTTGAAAGAGCAGTACACTTAAGAGGCAAGGATCCAGGCTAGGGAATTTAACAGCTTAAGCATAAGCGAGGATAGTGTTCAAACCCTGGATTCTCACCAGGTATAACATGCAGCATGAAATGCCAAAGTGATCTGCAAGGGTCAGATTGAGCAAAGTAAATCTCTAATTTTTCCAAATGGCTGTTTTGAATATGGGTTACCAGTGTG
This sequence comes from Apteryx rowi, assembly GCF_003343035.1. NCBI lineage: Eukaryota > Metazoa > Chordata > Aves > Apterygiformes > Apterygidae > Apteryx > Apteryx rowi. The sequence goes on from NW_020450786.1 coordinate 233,492, forward strand.
AGGAGATCATAAGAGTTCGTGCCCATGATGAAAATTGTCTGTGTTCCACTATTAAAAAGTTCTCTATTATAAGAATGATTTGCTGAACCAGTGGCCTATGACAAGCAATGACACAGGCTGATGATACCATGAAGCTAGCTAATTTTGCATGGTTTTAATATGAAGATCTTCAGCTGATGTTGCAGCTTGCACAGTGCTTACATAAATTCCAGTGGACTTTGGATAAATTCATAAATGAGACCTAGGGCTGATCAAAACTTTTCAGGTTGTGTCAAATAATGCAAGGAATTTGCATGTGTTTATTTGCTATCGTATAGTAGCACTATATGTTTTTTTAATTTACTCTGACAGACACAAATCTTATTTTTATTGAAAACCACAATATAAATCCACAGTGTGAATTTGAGTAAACAGTTTAAAACTTAAGAAACCCAAGATTTTAAGAAAATCCAGATCAGTGTCTTTCTCCTGATATTAATGGCTCTTTATTTTACTACGTGAATGTTGTTAAGCAGTTCTAAATTGGAAGTCAAAAAATGACCTGTGTATAAATCTAGAGATTCCCCTGCTTTTCTAAAAAAAATTGTGAGATTTAAAAAAATATTAAACATCTAAATGAAGGAATCCTTGGAAGGACTGTGCTTGGGTTTCTGCACTTTGGAATTCTAGAAACGAATCCAATAGACTGCTGGAGAAATTGAGTCATGCGTTGCCTTTTCTTAGGCAGAGAGGAACATCTTTTTAGTTGTCTCTTACAACATTCGCATTCTTCTGTTCTCCACTGAAACTTAAGAATGCAAAGGCGAGACATTGAACTAAAAGGCATGATTCATTTTATTTAAGTGAAGGCCTAGGTCATTACTGCCTTCCAAAATAATTTAGAAATAACTAAGTAGAATCCAAATAGAGAATGATACCTTTTTAAAAAGCACTTATTTTGAATTGTTGTAAGCAATTTCCTTTTTATTCCTTTTCTAAATGAAGTTGCACTTACTTACCCCAGAGCTGAACATAGGCTCCAAGCTCAAATTTTTAAGAGCACCAGGGAAAATCTTAGGCTAATACTGTATCTTTCTGTAATCTGCAATGCACAATTCCAGTGTTTCTTGGCTCATCACTGCATGTTAAAAATAGAAGTACTGTTCTAAAGCAATCTGGCTTGTAAATTTGACTCAAATACCCACTTGGCACCCTATTTTCCTGGTGATGATTGTGTGGAATATAGTCCCCTTTGGTCTCTTTCTCAGTTCCAAATGTTCCCTTGCAGGGCTAGTGTGACAGCTGCAAAAACAGATGCCAAACTCTGTATGATACCGTATTTTTCTGTGTATAACCCTTAAGTGGTCTGTGTTAAACAAAGCAGCTCTGCCACAACATGCCCAGGCCATTTCCTCTGTGATCCATCAGTGAAAGGAAGTTATTCACAGGCACGGATGAGATGATGGGAAGTTCACCTCTTTGCTATTAGTACCTCTGTTTCTGATACTGCAGCAGGTGCTTTCTCTTCCCCAATAACCTCCTGTCTCTGCCTCACATTTTATTTGGATTATGAAAATAATTATCAATACTTACCCAGTACTTAACTGGCTCATGACTGTCTTTTTGGAAGGACAGCTGATACACACAAAATATTATTTTTCAGCAAGTATTATGATCTTTGGTTGGCTCCCTGAAGGTCTATGCATAAGCAGCATTTAAGAATGTGTAAGCACTGCAGAGCTAGAGTGGGATCAACATTCAGGCCACGGGAAAACCATTTCTGCTTACTTTGTTTCATAATTTTTAAGGGTTTAATGTATGAAGGGATATTTTTCTCATTGTACTGAGTAAAGTACAGGAGATACCAATTACAGTAAATAGGAGTTACATAGCAGCATATCACAGCTAAACTGTATTTGCTGGTGTTTTTCTATCTACATTTCTTAAAACACCATTATTTTATCTTACTTTTTTTTCAAAGTACAAAAGTGCTTATTATTTCTGCATATTGTTATTTAAACTCTTTCCTCTAAAACATATTAAGCCTGTTTTTTTTCAAAGAAAAGAAGAATATTTTCTATTAACTCATCATTTTCAGCAGGTGTTTGCACATTAAGTATTTTCAGGCTTTTTTCTTTTTGAAACATAAATTATCCATCTTCCAGAATAGTGTTCCTAAGCTTTTCAGCCTGGCAATATCTTAATCAATTTTTTATGACCTCTTTCCACTTACTGTAAATGTAAGAATAAAAAATATATCCATAGTAGCAAGAAGCATATATAAACTTATGTTCATGCATCTATTTGGAGAGGTTAGCAGATTATGTGACTTTGAAGGGCTAGTGTATGTGTGTAGAATTGGAAAACAGCATTCTCTTTCCTTTATAATATACTAAAACATACAGTACTTCATGTCGCCCTAGTTTCTTTTCACTGTCCTTGTGGGTTTGTGACCCTAAATCCTTATTAAAGTATCCTGTGCATCAAACTGTACTTGAATGTCAAGAGAAAAATCACATCGTACATAAAGGAATAAAAGTGAAGAACATTTTGAATTTAGATATTTTGGAGTATTCTTGGCAAGATGTCTTACTGAGTAACGCTTTGGAGGCGTAGGTCTGCACGTTTGCAAAATTACATTCACTACCGAATGAGAAGCATTAGCTCATAATACATGAACTCTAGAGTCTACTGAGAGATTGCTATAGAAGAGACAGAGATCGAAGATATACTTACTCTGTGCTTTAGGGGCAAATACTCTGCCTACATGACTAGGCAGGGAGAAAATCATACATCCATTTCGGTGTTTTGCTTAGACCTATTGGATAAAGTTTAAGGAAAGAACTGAGCTGATTAGCTTAATTTCAAGCCGAAGGTAATATCATCATGGCCTCTTTTTTCTGTCTTGGAGTATGGACAGAAACAAGCTTACCTCTGTCCATAATATGCCATCTGAACATGTCCACAAATATCTTCCAAGCTGTTGAGGCTCCATTGATGAAGTACATCTCATTGTTTCTGCATCCCTTCTGAACTATACTGCACTGTTTGGCCATAGTACTCAATTTGATTATAGCACCCTTTGTCTGACACCATGAAACAAATTCTGCAGCAAACAGTCATACAGGTCTTTCATAAGTCAGGAATCTCCCTTATCTCCAGTTTATAGTCTGGTTCCTGAGATATATTGCACTTTTCTGGAACATCACAGTTTACTCCAAGCATCTCCATGAATATGACATGGCTACTAAGACCTGTTATGCATCACTTATGCTTACAAATTCTTAGCATTACTCACGTATATATTTAGCAGCATCGTGGCCATTGAATGTGCCTTTTTAATCCTCAGCTTCCCCATTTCTAAAACAATTTTAATAATATGTATCCACTTCAGAGGCCAAAGTACAAATCCATACTGCTATATTTATTCAGATTATTATTAAGATGACCATCTGGCAAAGGACAGATTTTGGCTTGCAGCCCTTTGTTCTTTCATCTAGGCCTTCTGCTACTATTTTTTAATATCTCTGAGTTCCAGGAAGGTCTGCAAGTCCAGCAAGCCTTTTAACACCTCTGAAAGCTTGGAATAAGCTAAAGACTTAACAGCCACTCTTGCAGGACACAGGGGAAATGGGAAACAAGAATCCCAAATTCTCTTAAATAGCAGAGATTTTGTTCTTGCTATCCTGAATTATTCCCCACAGGAGTGAATGACAGCTCATGGATCACTGAGTCTGGTTCCTGCGAACACAGCCAACCATGTAATAGATGTAATAGTCCAGAAGAGACTGCAGGAAAATCCAGTTCATCTCTGCTATGCCAGCCATGACAAATGCTTTTCTTCCCAGCATTCATATACGTAAGGCAAGAATCTCCCAGAATTACAGGGTATCACAGGAGGAGAGCATAACGCTGATCTCCCGGATCCCTACAACACTATGGGCTTTGCTAAAGGGCCATTCCCAGGAAGTAGGCTGTGATTGTGTTATAGGAGGAGGCAGTTTCTTCCACCCTCACTGCTCCTCAAAGAATAATGGTCCACAGTCTGACCCTTATTTCTTCTTCTCCTCAAATCTGGTTACATGTGGATTGCTCCTGAGCACACAGCCAAGTCACACAAACCAGCGAAGTGAGAGTTTTCTCAGATCTTCCAGGTAACTTGCACTTCCTGTCCCAAATCCCCAACATTCTAGCTCAGTCCTGGCTGATATTTTAGTTTTCAAAGGATAATTTTATGCATGCAGAGGAGAGGAGAAAAGAGTAAAGTCCTTTCTCCCTTAATTCTTGCAGGCAACCAGTCAAAGCCCTGAGTCAGGGGAAGTCAGGCCTGAAAAGTAACTTCAAAGAAGCTTGATTATGACTTTGCATTAGTGCCTGTCATAGGTGATGATGCATACATTCCTACTGCAACACTTCATTTTGTAAGTGAGAACTAGGCATAAAAGGAGATAAGATGTTCAAAGATGGAGCAGTAGAATAAACTGAAAATAGCTAGTGGGACTAGCCAGTGTTCATTCAGGAGTTCCAGGGAAGTTCGAGAGGGAAGTGTATGAGCTGCTAATAAAAATTTAGCCTCGTATTAAAATCAACTACTCAGCTACAGCCCTGGAGTATAACAAATACTATCCTTACCTTGGAAAATTTATTAGATATGATCCTGAGGAACATAAAGCACTCACCCTTAAATTAGAATCAGGAACATTAGTTGAAAAAAGCAAGATAGAGCCTATAAAACATTAAACTAAGCATGACACAATAGGCGCAAATTAGTCCAGGTTCTGTGAAGGAAAAATCTAATCTTTCTAATCTCATAGAATTTAAATCTGTCATTAAAACAGCAGATAATATTTTGTCAGCCAGTTCATTATCTAGACTTTCAAAAAGCCTTTGTCAAAAGTCCCTAACCGGATGCCAAGTCTAGCATTTGTCAAGGTAGGAGTCTGTCTAGGGCAGGAGGCCATTTGGAGCAGCAGATGATTTACTTTGTCTATGATAAAAAGACAGGCTAGATTAACTGTTCCAGTAAAAGGTGCATCCCTTTGCGGTTCCACTCCTGCTCCTCTTTCCAACTGCTGGCAGTGTGTGAGGCACTCGAAAACGGCTGGAGGCTGCTGCACAGGAGAAAAGTGTGGGAATGCCTTTGGGTCTGGCTAGAGTCAGTGGAGAAGCGTCCCTAGTTTCTCTGAGTGGGGCGGGGGTAAGTATTCCCAAAGGAATAAGCAACAAGGAGCCCTCGGAGGGGGTGTGCAGAAGATGCACCAAAGGAAGCCCCTCACATAGTCACCTGAACCTTCATACATCCTGAAACCTGAATCAACCTTTTTCTGATTTCCTTCCTCACCCGCAGACCTTCAAACCTCCCCCCACCCCGATTCTTTTCAGACTCCTTAGGAACCCCCTCTGCCCTGACGACAGAATTGAGTGTTACTGCACCAAGAACGAGGACAAATTCAGCTATGCCTCTGTGATCTTGAGATGGCTTTGTCAGAAGTAATTAAGGAAATTAAGCATTCGAGGTGGGCAGGCCCAAAATAAAAGCGTGTTCTAGACTATAAACTGGTGGAGGAAAACAAAGAGCTATGGTCAGTATGGAAGTAGGTTAATTACTTTTTTCTCCAGGGCTTTGTACAAGAACTGATGTTCCACACGTGCATTAATGTCCTAAGACTGAAATGAGAAGAGATAAGATCTGAGGATGACTAAGTATATTTAGATTGATCACAAGCTAAAAAGACAGTGAAACCCTCTCTCTTCTTTTTTAACTTATCAGAGGTAGACCTAAAATATAAGAAAAATGGAGCTAATATGTAGTGTTGAGAATTACTGAGAGAGTTTGCAGACTTTTGTAATTTTTTCCCAGTATGAATATATTACTTTAACTTAAATCTGCAGCGGCTTCTCAAATGAGATCATCTCATGGATGATGGAATGGAAGCAGCTGTCACCTTCAAAGACCCTGTGTCTCATCTTCAAGAAGTCAAAAATCTGGTTTTACCAATGCAGAGTTAGAGTTGAAAGCTAAAAAGCTGTAAGAGGTCAGCATGTGTGAGCAGCTGTCTGTAGAGACAAGCTGGCATAGAAAGCCCTCCAGAACTGGGGCTTCTTGTTCCCAAAATGTGAAGAATTAAATATGTGCACACTATGGTTTTGATTTTCCCCTCCTGAAAAAACTTGTTTTCTAAAGGCATAACTTCATGAAAGGGACTATCTTCAGTCCTTGTCTCCCACTCTCACTGTCCCAGAGGGAGCAAGAATACAAAATGCTGAGTCTATTGCAGAGTCAAGGATGTGTCAGGATGATCACAGTTGATCAGCAGAAGCTGCTGCCTGAGTCTTTGCCTGAGAGTATGTTGATTTTGGATAAGGGCATGATGACATGAAGACTGAAACCAAAGGCAGGGCACGCTCTAAGACACCAGGCAGTAATGAGGTTCAGTTAGCTGGGTAAATGAGGTGCTTAATTGGAAGAATTGTGGCAGGTGAAATTCATCACAGTCTTATACAAAATAACATGTTTTGGAGGATGGAGTTGTACCTGCTTGGTCAAATGTGTGGGTTCTTCATTTTTTAGCAGATGATGTCCTCATTAGCTGCCACAGAAGCTTCTGCAGTTCATTGACAAAGTACTTAAATCTTCAAGATTTAACAGAAGTCAAGAAAACTGACCTGTCTGCGTATGTGGATTTTACTCTAAAGTATGAAGAGTTTATTACCGGATTCTGGTCAAGGCAGACAAATTAGACAGTCTAACCAGCATGACAGTTCTTGGTGTATGCTTTGTATGCTGGGGACATCTGGGAACTCCAGCAGTTTAAATATTAGTTTCATACAAAGAAATGAAACAAGAAACCAAAATGCACATCAGTGAAATGAAATACCCATGCTTATAATTCCAGAACAAACAATGTTTTAATAAAATTGGTTCAGTTATAATTATTTCCACATAAGTTTTCTTTCTGGAACATGCAGGGCAAATGAAATGTGTGACAAAAAATAAACACTAACAAACTAGTAAAATTAACTGAAACTCTTTCAAAATATTTTTTCCTGAGAAAAGGCACCTAGAATTATAGTCAAAAAAGAATTTAAGAAATTGGTGAATTATGGAAGCAATCTGAAATGTAAAACCAAGTGCTGGCACCACTATAACATAAACGCACAAAAGAGCATATGTGAAATGGACACATGCAAAAAGTAGCATGATTTCTCATACTCTTCCGATAAATCAAACATGGAAAATTGACCCAAATAAATGTTTGTCCACCCCAGGAGCTGAAATAGTTGAACCTTAGAATAATGACTCTTGAAAATATGAACCTGACATTTTAAATAGACAAGGCAGCTGCCTTTGCTATACACCCTTACTTGCAGGTGAAGTGTCTAATCTTCAGGGTTATAACAAGACAAAAGAGAGATATGCAAATTCTAACAGTAATTTTATCACTGCTACCTGAATTTTCAGTCTGACTGCATATTGCTTGGAGGAGGGTGAGAAGTGCAAGGGAACACTACTCCAGTAATGCCATTAATCCACTGCCTTTATGACTGAAATATTTCAGTTATAAACTGAAAAATAATATTTAAGTCATTCCTTTGAACTCTCCATTCTAGATTCTTTATATCCATCTAAACTATTTGGCTTCTGTGTGGACTGAAAGACTAATCAGATAAACTATGGAGAAATCACGTCACTGTAATCCTATCCAAACGAAAATTCAGGGCATTAATAGTGGTTACAAACTAGAAATACATGCATTAAAAGGTCACAAATTGATTCCCCGTTGAAATAAAAAGATCCTGGATGAATGCTAATAGTTTCAAAATAGAACTTTAGTTTAGACTTGGCTTAGTAATGTCATCTTAGATCCTTGGGGTACAGAAAGTGTGAAGAAGAGATGAAGACAAGCTTGAAGTCATGAGAAATAATTCAGGAATATAAAAGTAAGTATAAAATAGAGAGAAGTTTGGAGATTTGTGATGTAATTCTACTTTCACTCTGCTTTATGCAAGTGGAGGTCGTGTGGTGGAATTGCATTGATATGGGTGGAATTGCTCCTGATTTATCTTCATATAGTGAAGTAGGACAGTGAGATTTTGGCCTTTTATCTATGACTTTGTGTGTGTGTGTGTGTGTGTGTGTGTGTGTGTGTGTATGTGTGTGTGTGATCTGTGTCCATATTTTTCAAATAGAAGCACTGGAGCAAAAATGATTCAAATGAGCTTCTACAGCTCTTTATGATTTCAGTTTTGCATTTTTGACCCTGAATAATATGAACTGGCTCAGTGGCAGAGCTCAGAGGGTTGTGATCAGCGGCGCAGAGTCTAGTTGGAGGCCTGTAGCTAGCGGTGTCCCCCGGGGGTCAGTACTGGGTCCAGTCTTGTTCAACTTCTTCATCAATGACCTGGATGAAGGCACAGAGTGCACCCTCAGCAAGTTTGCTGACGATACAAAACTGGGAGGAGTGGTCGATACACCAGAGGGCTGTGCTGCCATTCAGAGAGACCTGGACAGGCTGGAGAGGTGGGCAGAGAGGAACCTCATGAAGTTCAACAAAGGCAAGTGCAGGGTCCTGCACCTGGGGAGGAATAACCCCATGCACCAGTACAGGTTGGGGGTTGACCTGCTGGAAAGCAGCTCTGCTGAGAAGGACCTGGGAGTGCTGGTGGACACCAAGTTAAGCATGAGGCAGCAATGTGGCCTTGTGGCCAAGAAGGCCAATGGTATCCTGGGGTGCATCAGGAAGAGTGTTGCCAGCAGGTCGAGGGAGGTGATTCTCCCCCTCTACTCAGCCCTGGTGAGGCCACATCTGGAGTACTGTGTCCAGTTCTGGGCTCCCCAGTGCAAGAGGGATGTGGCACTACTGGAGCAAGCCCAGCGAAGGGCTACAAAGATGATTAAGGGACTGGAGCATCTCTCTTATGAGGAAAGACTGAGAGAGCTGGGACTGTTCAGCCTGGAGAAAAGACTGAGAGGAGATCCTATCAATGTGTATAAGTATCTGAAGGGAGGGTGTCAAGAGGATGGGGCCAGACTCTTTTCAGTGGTACCCAGCTATAGTACAAGAGGCAACGGGCACAAACTGAAACACAGGAAGCTCCATCTGAACATGAGGAAAAACTTCTTCACTGTGAGGGTGACAGAGCACTGGAACAGGTTGCCCAGAGAGGTGGTGGAGTCTCCTTCTCTGGAGATATTCAAAACCTGCCTGGATGCAATCCTGTGCAACGTGCTCTAGGTGACCCTGCCTGAGCAGGGGAGTTGGACTAGATGATCTCCAGAGGTCCCTTCCAACCTCAGCGATTCTGTGATTCTGTGATTCATGCAGCAATTTAAGGCTACTTTACCTCTGAAAGACTGTAGCCATATAGGGTAGTAGCCATATACATCTTAACTTTAAGCTACAGTCCCAATTTGCACTTAGCTTTTATGTCCTAGAAACCCATGCTGAGGAGAAGAAGGCAAGAGTATAGGGCTGTAGCTGCTTCAAACCGCTGATAAATCTACTCAATACTCCATGTATGTACCTGAATTCTCTGAATTTTTCTGAGTGATTCTGTTTTAGAAAAACCTTGCTGTCCTTGTTTCTGTACCTTCTTTGGGTATGATCTTGAGAAAAAAATTAATAAAAAACAATTAATGAGCTAGAAAAATACTACTTTCAGAGAAAAGTGTGAGGAGGAGGCTATTCAAATTAAGGAATGATTTTTAAATGAGTCTTTTAATATACAGAAAGAACTATACATCTTCCAAATCCATTCACTCCAAAATGCACAGTAACCGATATTTAAGTGTCCTATCCCCTTCTGTGTCAGATGTGGTAATTTAAATATCAGGAGCCCTTGACTACCATCATATTGCTTTCAGTGGTTCTGTTAATGCACAGTCATTGTTGAAACATACAATTAAAGGATTTTTTGTATCCTTTAAAATGGAGGGCTGGAGAATTTCTTTGCGCTACTACAGTTATTCTGCATGTAGTTATATTCTTTATGGCAAAAAGTTTTTAAAGGAAAATACATTTTTCAAGATTTCATTACATTTATGACATTCTTAGACAACTGATTTAGTTCATGCATGCTACAGTGCTCCAGTCAGTCCACCCTTGTTTTTTTCTCAGTTCAAGCTTTGTAAAATTAATTTTTCAAATTCTCTCTTATTTGTTGGGATTTCATGGAAGATATAATTGATTACAATTTTCAAGATCTTTCTTTAAAGAGAGTGTATATTAGTTTTGCTTCCTTTCTGGATACCATGTCATGACATCAAGTATTAACACAAAATTGCAAAAAAACAGAGAACATGTGTGTGTGCGCGCACGTGTGTGTGTGTATGTGTATGCATGTGTATATATATAGAGAGAATATTATTTTATATATTGTGTATATGTACCACAGGAGGCCTGCTACCACTACTTCAATATTCATATTATTGTTGGAGGAAGGAATATTTAAATATTTACAATCTGGCTAATATCTACATAACTGATTTTAGAATTGTAGCTTATAATTCTCTCTAAAACTATTATGTCAGTTCTGTGTAATATTCCCATATTTTTCTGTGGAAAGAAGTGGAATGTGTATTGTGATATGTTTGTTACAAATATTTGTTTCTTAACCTATACGCTATTGTAAAATTAAGTACCAAAGCCTGAAAAGATATTCAGCAGGATAGTGTACAAAATCTCTGAATCTGATTTGGATCCAAGGTGTAACTAATCCTTTTTGAATACATAGGACGTGTGTGTGTGTGTGTGTGTGTGTGTGTGTGTGTGTGTGTTAACAATTGATTTTATTGGAAAGAGGCCAAATTTGTTTGCTTCAGCCAAGGGCTATGGTGGTTTTGGATGAATTAAATGAATGCATGCATAAAGGAAGTCTTATACTGTTCATAGCTAATTAATTTCTCTGGTGCAAATTCAATATTAAGTGCAGATTGCAGCTGGAATGGTTCTTGGGGGAATTCAGGAGGATATTGCATCTTATGGGTGATGCTAATTTAAAAGAATGTCTGGCCAGGATGCATTTAATAACCATTGGAAACTGTGATATAAAAGAGGAGGCTGGGGAGAAAATAGTGCCTGATGTAATGCAAATTGAAGGTGGCAGTCTTCATTAGGAAGGACATGTGATTGCTGTGACTTTTATGGAATGCACACAGTATTATTATTTCCTGAAATGTGAGAGGAACCATGCAATTTTGATTTATAGCCAGTATCTTCTACGAAACATTATTTTCCTGGACAAAAACTGAATTGATATGGTCCTTACTTGCATCTAGCCGTTTTAGAAGAACTGGAATAAGTGCTGTGCTAACTTATTGATTTAATAGAGTAGAAAATAAAACTTAAAATGATTTTAAAATAGAGGAACAAGGTGGGTAAAAGACTGCAAAGATTTCTTCTTTGCTGCTAGAACAGTATATTATCTCATTTAACAGATAAATACACTTGCATGTATGAAGTTAGCTATCAGACACATGCACACACATTCTGCAAGTGTGTGTATGTGTGCGCCTGTGTGCATATAAGGTAACAATATATGTGAGAGACAGAGAAGCAACTCTAACGCTAAAAATAAATACAACTTTGTTGCTTACTTTCATTCTTTTCCTCTTTTAAAATTGCCAGCTTTTCCTTTGCCGTTCTAGATGCTTCTAGATGGCTGGTGTTTTGGGGAAAGAGTAGGAGGGGAAAGAGAGGCCTCTGGGGGAGGGGTTGGTGTTGACAACTTGTTAATGAAATTTCAGCATTAAAACGCATTAAGGATTTCTGTGAAATAATCTTCTGAAGAAAAAAATTCCCCTTAACCTGACATTTTAAATATAATTTCTTTCACTTATATAGCACCTGCCATCCCAGGGAGCTAGCATTTTGCAGATCTAAATTTAATTAGCCACAAAATATACCTACAAAGTTACTGAATAATAGCATTCCCATATAGAGGTGATAAGAGATGTGCAGGGTGATAAAAAATGTAAAAACTAGTATCCTGTATGAGAATTAATGGTTTGTTTCATCTTACCTTCAACACAGGAGAGCACTTAGGAGGTACCATAGGCAGATATCTGAAATCTCATCTGCTTTTGATTGCCTGTTGGGTGCTGAAAATTAGTTCTTGGCTCTTTATAATTATAATGGGAGTCACAACAGTGCCAGCCTACAGTCTAGTGGATTAATTTCCTACATGTCCTCCCCAGCCTGTGTGGGCTGTCCAACTCTGATCTCTAATCTCTTGGGAGTTACTCAACCAGAAAGCCACGGAAAAGTTTTGTAGATAAGAGCATACTCTGCTCTTAATGACCAAAAGGTGCCTGGGCCAGACAGAGAGAATGGGGGGAGAGGAGGTGGTTAGGGGCACTTTGTAAGTAAAGACAACTGAGGTTACAGCCTGGATTGGGCCCATAAGGGAGTGGTAGTCATGTAGAGGTTAAGTGTGTACATCGCATATGGACCAGAGCAGGAAAGAGATACTGAGTCATCAGCTGGGCCAGCATGGTGGCAGCTCTGAGCATGACCAAGAGCATAGTTCTGGCGAAATGGATGAAAATGAAGGCACCACCTGATTCGTCACACTCTCAGATGTAGGGGCTTAGATTCAATTGCATCCAGCTCTATGTGTACATATTTTTTTGTGGATCTGGGTCTTGTCTTTTATATCATGTATGTTGTTAGCCTATCTTTCACCTTTTAAGTGTCTCAACAAGCTTTTATAGGTTATGCTGAGCGAGGAAACTGAATTTTCCTCACTCCTAGTGCTAATCGTTTAGAATGTTTCCTCCCTTCTGCTTGAAGTGTTTTTTCTGATCACCAGGATATGGTCCAAATCAAGTCAAGAAGATAGAGATGGCTGAAACCCCAGAAGTTTGCCTTGAACAGCAGTTTCAAATGTGAAAAGCTTAACAGAAGCTTAGTCAAATTCCTTAGCTCATTACGATTAATTTGGAGGTCTCAAGAGCCATCGTCTTTGAGACTTCTGGCACTCCCTGTTCCTAGCTAAGGTCTACCCGTGGCAAACATAGCACGGATTCCCAGAGTGCTGACATTTGTTTCATCAGCTTCCAGGCCTGCTTGATACACTGACGTTCAAGAGTGTGAAAAAAACCCAACAATGTTAACACTGAAAAACAGCTAAATGAAGGGAATTGGACTGGTTTGTTTGGGGGATTTTTTTTGTTTGTTTATTTGTTTGGTTTTCATTTTGAATGGCAAAAATGAGGTTCAGTTATTTTTGTTCTGGTTTTATCCAAACTGGTTTTAGCCTAGCAATGGCTATTTAATCCTAAACACTAGATTCGATCCTCCAGGAGGATAAGCTCAAGTGGATACTTTTACTGCTGGACATCGAATTATAACAATGGAAAGGTCCCCTGGCCTCCATTCAGTCCACTGAAGTAGCACATGAGCCTGCGAACCATACAGGTCCCTCCAGGTGTTCTGCACTGGCCAGGGAGAAAAAGCTTGTGGCTGAACTTATTAGATTTATTTGGGAGAAATCCTATCAGTGTTGCCTCAGTTCTTTGCCTTCATTTCCCCAGGACAGTTTTGTTGAATCTAGGTTTTCTGAGAAAAAAAGTTAAGCCACAAGCATACAGACCCCTTTAGAGCGGCAGACAAAGGTATAATAGTATGATATAGCATGTGAGTAAATATAAATGTAAAGTGTGCACATGCATGTGTGTATATGCACGTATATTAAAAAACTCAGCTTTTCACATTTTATCAGTCAGACCCAGTATTTAAAGGAAGCTACAGGGCTCAGTCCCATCGATTTCAATAAGAGTTGGGCCTCTGCCAATCCTTTCTGAGAAGCAGGATGTTTCAATGCTCTGTGAAGATGTAGCTATAATGTGTTTCTAACATAAGCTAATCTGGAGCCAAGTTTAATCAGATACACATTAGTGAATGGAATGCACTTTTCCAATAATGAAATTTCAGTTGGACCACTCGGTGCAAGATAAGAAAATCACAGCAGATGCTACTAAAGCAAAGGTGGGAGTTGAGGGTAGAGACTGCCAAGAAACAGTAAATGTATTTTGCAGAACACCCACTGATTTTTTGTCAGTGTCTCTTTCTTTGCATGCCATCTCTCTGCAGCTAATTGTCCCCTAGGAAGCTGTAAGGTCGCATTGACCTGTATGTTCAAACCACGCGGTCAGGAAGGAAAGAAAGATAAAAACACATTTGTGAAAATACTTAAATAGTCAGTACAAAAGAGAACCTTTGGCATGGGAACAGTTTTTTCTGCAGACTTTTTCAAACTTAATTTCAAAAGCAAATTAAGAGTGAATGATGGTCTCTCTCTTGACCTAGGGTTTCAGCACTTCACAAATATATCGTGCCAGTCTGCAGTTTGGTTTAGAACATGCACAACAGTAAGAAAGAAAGAATCACAGGTCCTTAGAGACAACATTGATCATTAACCTGTTTTACAAAGAAAATAAGTATTCTTTCATAGAAATCTTTTTGGTCCTTTTGCTTTCATGTCTGTCTTGACAGGAACAAGACTGAAAAACAGAATGTACCAAGAAAACCATTTGGAAATACACCTCGATACCAGTGTATTTTGCTCTCCTTCTCAAATAGTTCATAATATAAAGCAAGAGCTTTAACTCTTCAGTGAAAAGAGCTGCAATGTGTTGAATCAAACAATGCACAGAGAGATTTTTATTGTTATTATGTGTGTGGTATAAGTTAGTCAATAAGCAGACAGGATTCTCTGGAGTAGAGTTAGCCATATTTGACCAGCATGCCAGTTGAAATGCATTTAGATACCTGCATCTCAAATGTCAGTAAAAGACAGGGGGTGTCTAATTAGAAAAAGAATTGAAGCATTCCCCAGGGAAATATGGCATGGCAAAACTGCTTCCTTAGAGCCATGGATCTCTTTCCAATAAATGAGTCTGCACTTTCATGGCAGTCTGACTCCCTCCAAGCCCTGGGCAGTGTGGTCCCACTTTCCTCCTGCCTTCGTCTCGTCATGTCTTCCTATTCCCTCACCTCTTCTTGCAGTTCTGGTGCTCTGTGGTCCTCACTCAGTCATTTCAGCATGCTAAGATGATGGAAAACTAATTGAAATGAAATGAAAAGAACAGGAATAGTTCTCAAGCAGCACAGCATGCTGAAATAGTGCAGCACAGATTCAGCTGTGCGCCGGAGCTGGCACAAAGGAGGGAGTGGGGCTGTGCAGCTGGGAAAAGTGGAAGGTGAGAGTCAACAGATAGATCGATGTTGGCTTTCATATAGCAATGGTTTTAATTGCTTTTGTGAAATGGCCTTCAAAGCACAGGGTCAAATTTGTCTTGTATCTCTGTAGGTGCAAACTGCAGACATAAGTAAATGTGAGCACAGAAATGGAGGACAGTAGCAGGAAACCTTGCAGATCATTAAAATTGTCTTCTTGCATGAAGAGATGCTTTGAGAGAGCAAAGAAATGCTGCCAGAAGCAAACATGTCAAAGCCCTTAGAAAAACAATAGAATCAAACACCCTTGGAACTGAGACAATCATCTTAAAAGGGTGCTTCACTTTCTTAAAGTGGTTTTTCAAAGACCAGTTCTCAAACTTAATTAGCATTCCTAAGACATAAAAGACCTTATCTGACATAGAAGATGGTAGAAGACATGTAGAAAGCAAATTTGTTACCTTAGCTACCTGTTTGGGTGACATTTTAAATACAGAAAATAAACCTGGCAGAATTATAGTGACCTTTCAGCCTGAACAACTAAAATAACATCTGCCAGATCTAAATGGCTGCCTCTAGCTGTAGGAAATGATATGCATCTTTGAACACTAATACATAGGTCTTCAGTAGAGCTAGCTCTAGTAATCCCTCCTAGACCTAAATAATTTATTTCCCAGTAGAGTGTGGAGGGTTGAAAATTCCAGGAATATGGTGCATGTGTCAAGGGGCCCATAGGGAGCAAAAGTGGCTGTGCTTGTGGGGGAGGCGTGTGCATGGTTTTCCTCCCTCTTGCCTCTCAGGAGTCCCTTGTTTTCATCAGAGAACTCAGGAGGAGCTCCTCAGTTTATCTCTGTATGTTCACATTACCCCTCCTATATGTTAACATTTCTGCATATAGAAAGAGAAATTGTTTTCCAAGCTATTTTCCCTCTTTCTAAATTTCCTCCGGCAATGCAAGGCATCTGTGACCTGGGAGCCAATAGCAACCAGACACATTGCTGTTAGAAAGGAAACTGGTGGGTCTAAAAAAGGAAAGCTTCTCTTTATAATATTCTCCATAGAAAAATAACTGTGAAAATTACTTTCTTCTGCTTTCCTCATGCTCCTTTAACTTCTGTCAGCAAAGCCAGCCATCTCTCCTAAGACCCTATTTAGCACAGCAGGGACAGTAAGTCCCTGGTTATGCTCTCGAAAAACAGTTCATACTTGCTGCTACCATTTTAATCAGGCACGCTTCCATCCCGTTCCACCTTGACCTCAAGTACTCCTCACATTCAGTGCTCCAGCAAACCCAATTCTGTATGTGGCTGATTGGGATCCATACAGGAAGGAAATGCCATGGGGACACTAGTATTTACCTAGCTAACATGGAAGGGATGCAGATCCCCTAAACTGCAATTATGATTCACCAAAAATACTGAATTTCTAAAGGGTTTCCAGAGGTTAAAGGAAGTTCATGCAATTTGCTTCCTGGATTAATATAAATGGTTTTCAATTAAGCAAATAATGCCAAACAGCCTTATTATTATTATTATTATTATTATTATTATTACTAATAGTGTTATTAGCATTATGTAAAACTTAAGTTTCGCTTAGAATCCAGAGAGCATTTTTATTCACTGTGCAAACAGCTAGGAAGACATATATCATACCTTTCCTGTAGAACTCATAATCTGTAAAGTCTAGGCCAAGAATCAGTCTTGTAACAGGCAGCGTACTGGAGACAGGGTGTTAGTTTGAACAAGGAATTTCAACTCCAGCATCTGGCATATGTCTAAGGGATTTTAGGCGGCAGGCATGGGTAGTTAAAGAGGGTGCTTGCTATACAGATGCTAGGATTACATTTTTTATATTGAATTTACTTGTAAGCTTTCTTTTTTCACCGGTGCTATACCTGTAAATCTGACCTTAAGTCCTACCACACAGATCTTTTCTTGGTTTCAGTATTAAGTTTGTAATGCAAGGAAGGGCAGTCGGGGTAAAGCAGATCACCTTAAGCATGCCGGTCGCAATGGACATATCACAGCCACAGCAGGGTGTGGAGACCCCCCTCCAGAGCCCTGGTAACCTGCAAGGTGTTTAGGGGACCTGCACTGTGGACCATTCCCTGCCCAGGTGCAGAGGGCTAGTGCCTGACACCAAGCCAAGAGCACTTGTTGCCTTGCCATGTCCCAAAACAAGCCTTCCAGCTTCAGTGTTTCGTCCTCAGCCTGGTGAGGAGCAGATGTCCCTGTGGCTCCTAGCAAACCCCCATTCAGCTTTGCCCTACTGAAAGCACTCCTGTGCCACACAGTCTGAAGGTAGCATTGACGCATCAGGCTCTTAATTACACTGATTTTCAGGGAAACTTAGGTGCCAAGGGATTCAGGCTTAATACTGAAAATGCTGCTCTTTGTTTAGACATATAACAGTTTGGGACTTACCTGTTCATTGATTTTGAATTTGTTTAGCTGTATTTGTATCATTTCAACTGTATGGTCTCCCAAGTTGTACCAACTTTACATCAGATGTAATGTCTTTCCTTACCTGAATGAACATTCCTATGCTGTAGGGGAATGACAAGCTTATACATATGAATCTCTATGCAAATATGATTGTGATTGTGTCACAAAACTTAACTGATGTCATCCCCAACTAAAAATAGTATAAAAAAATGTTTGTAGACCAAACCTTAGCTAAACTTTTTCAGACCTTCAGGTGGAGACTAATTCTGTGTTACTGGCTTATTTCAATTTACCTTAAACCAACTCTTAATTAATCCTAACCTAAAGCATGCCACTTGTAAAGAAAAAAGCTACTCAAGAGTTTAAGTGCTTAAGCCAACCATTTTAAATTCATATTTTCAGTTAAATGGATGTAACTGCCCATGAAGACCAACACATACTGATAATCCAGATTTTTCTGATTTGTTTTTTCTGTCTTTAATTGGAATTGGAGTCTCTCCTGCTGTTCATGAATGAATCTTTTCTGAGCTAATAGGTAATGCCTGAAATATGTATACAGCTCTGACATCCCTGCCTATTTTGTACTGCCTTGTCAATAACTATTGTGTTTATATGCCCCTTAGGTTGTCCTTGTCCAAATATAGCGTAAAAAAGATTGGAGTGGTCAGGCCTCTTTTCTTCTGGTTTTCCAGGGGATTCCTACCACAGCAAAAATTCTTGCTTCATCCTTGTCACATGTCTGTGTTAGCTCTGCCTTCTTTTCTGAATAACTTTACAGATAAAATGGCTGTTGAACTCACAATGAATCTCAGAGTTTATTACAAATTCATGCCCTTTGATACCAGCTATTCCCTTGAAGCATTTGCTCTCGTAGGCGTTTTACTATCCTTCAGAGCTTTTTGTATTTCCAGTTATATGTTAAAATGGGACTAATATTGAAGTTGAAAGTTCCAGTTAGACTAGAAATTGTAGATCTCTAATGACTGCAGTTTGTTTTTAAGTGGCAAGTATAACTGCTGTCTTGACAGCTCATGTTATTTTCTCTTTTGGCTTGTGTGTCACTGCCAGCATGTCACCTTTTGCATTCCTTCATCTTTTAATATAATGCCCTCTTGCACATTGTAATATTTATTAGGGGACAAACTGGGAGGTCTGTAGGTTAGCAGAATTCCCAATAGATTCCTTAGGGTCTTTTTCTCACTGATGCCTTTTGGATTTGGCCTAAGGGAACTGATGAAAGCCTGAAATGAAAATGCTGCCTTTTGCCCTAGACCTTCCCCTAGACAAAACCCCAAGCCAGAAACCTTAATCCAAAGACTTCTGAACACTACATTTGCAAAGCACACAGATATAGTGCATGGTTCAGTGTTCAACTTAGTATTCAAGACCATTTCTTTGTGAGATCTTGTTCAGCCCAGCTAATACTATTAGCTAGCAAATTTATTTTTGAATTGAATCTTATATGAAATTCTTCAAGCAGGCAACATTTAAAGCACATTCTCCATTAGTCAGAACTGCTTATAAGCACCAGCAGGAAGTTAGCCAGAACTCCTGTTAAATAATGCTGACAGCTATTTGAATATCACATAAAGATCACACAAGTACTATCCGTATCTTAATGAGTGACTAATCCCACATTGCTTCCTGAGCGCTTATAGATTGTTCCCTCCAAACAACAGGAATTCTGCTTATTAGATGTTTTATATCAGAGCATTAGCTAATAGCTTTTCCTGAGCACTTCTAAAGAAAAAGCTGAAGCACAGACTGCTGTATAAATAGGATGAAAAATAGTTATTTACAGCATAGATATTTCCAAACAGAATTCTCAGTTGTGTGTTTTCTTGGAGCTAGAAAGAGCAGTCAGGTCCTATCAAAGCTCTTATAAGCAATTTGGAAGGTTTTTTTGGAGGACGGAAGAGAAAGGTTGGCAATAGTTCATTTTTACTGGTTAGTGGAAGCAGCTAGCTCCTGCTGTTTCACAGTGTTTGATTACATGCTAGGCCCCAAGAGTGACACAACCCAGATTCATCCTGGCCCACACTGGTAGTCATGAAAGAAAGATGTGTACATGGAAGGAAACACTCATATTTTGTCTGTGGGGACAGTGTATAGTCTCCACTCCACCCATTCTGTATTTGTACTGCTACTGCTTCTTTTGACTTCTGCAAAAGATATTACAGACTTCTCCTCTGCTTTAAAAATGCAGAGTTTTTTCTTTCCTGGCCCAAATCACAATTGCCTGCTCTTTTTCTATTCAAGCTGACACCAGAAAGCCTCCTACCCTCCAGGCAACTTCATCTATTTAATTTATCAAAGCCAGCAGGGAAAGTAACAAACAACATGGGTTCCTGTGAATAACGGAGCAACATTTTCCCCTCTTCCTGGTGGCGTAGCTCTCTGAAATCTGAGTTTGATCAGAAGTTTACAAGGTCGCCACTGAAGGGTGCCTAACGAAGCTGGCCATGAACAGCCGTAGGAACACCCAAGTGTATTTACACTGTTAGCTGCCCTAGCGCTCCTCCTCCATGTTTCACCCTTTGTGGGATGTTCAAACAGATAAATAGCCCCTATCCCTGTGCAAATGGTCAGAGAGATGGGTGCCAGCAGAGCCTCAGCTCCCCTGGAGGGACCTGATCATCTCCCTGTGCATAGTGGGAATCAGACACCCTGGTATCCCAGAGGGGAGGCTGCCTCCAGACTGCAGAGCCTCCAGCCCTGGTCCCCTGGTTTTCAGAGCTCACCATTGTTTCTCATCCACTTGTACACATACCCTTTGCTCCCATGGAAACTAAGACAGAGGTAAGGAAGGTGAAGGGTTCTCTGATGCCTTATCCTGGTCTTATTCTAATGTGGAAACGAAGCACTTCTCAGCTGCATATCCTGGTGCCCAAAGCTCAGAAGGAGCCGGAGGTGCTGCTTCCCAGCAGATCCCACTTCTTAACTCAGCAAGTGGTTATTTCTTCAAGTGCAGTCAAATAGGTGGTCATGAGACAGGTGCATCTTCCCTGCCGGTTTCATGAGGAGGGTCTTGGGACCATTTGCAAGGGCTATCATCATAATTCTATTATCGCTGGGAAGGAACAGGAAAACAATTCAGCTCCTGCTGCAGCCCCAGGGTCAAGTGAATTGAGAATGCCCATAATAATGGTTATATTCCTGTGACAGCTGCATGGTATGGATTCTTAGCATGACTAATTGCCTTTCTAGGGAATGCCTGAAGCTCCCTGGGGGAATCTGCAATTTTCTGCTTCTTGATTCTTCTTGGTACCTCCAGCCTGGGACACAGAGGCTAACCAGGATTCAGTTCCCATGGTGCTCTGAGATGGCTAAGATGCCAGCAGGCTTAAAAGCAAATGAAAATATGACATGAGGGGGAAGGCTGGAGAAGAAGAAAAAGAAATATGATATAAACCTGTACGGATAAGGGGATCTAAGCTGTTGATCAAAAAAAGGAAACAGCCTTCCACTGCGCACCCCAGAAAAGCTGTAAGGATGTGGGAAGGAAAAGGAGACAGTCACACAGAAGACTATAGAAGAATCAGGAATTGAATTTAGCTCTTTGGAGTGTCCTGGTGTTAATCAATAAAGCCATGTTTCCCTAATAGTTTACAATTTACAGTTAAGTACAGTTGGTCTAGGAATCCCATACGGACCTTTCCAGATCCCTTGGCTTCTCAGAAGATTTTTGCTCTCCCTGCTCTGCATTTGCTTTCTTTTGGGAAGCCGTTCTCCTTCAGCGGTCTGCTCCCCAAGGGCATTGCCTCCAGGGCTGCAGTCCTAGTGACACATAGGAAACTCCTGTGTTTCCCATAGGTGGGAACTAAGGGGCCTCTGAGACCAAAATCGATTTCATTAGCTTTTGATGAAATGGTGGCTGTGGTTAAAGAGCATGCAGGTGTGCAGGTTAATGCAGGAAATGACAGCATAACCAAACTTGTTAGTTGTGCTGCTGAACATGTCTAAATGGCCTTGTCCCCTGATTAGAGTGGGAAAGGCAGCTGTTATGCAGCATCAGGAGCAAACACCAGCTAAAGAAATGCTGTAAGATACATAGCTATAGAAAGCTGCAGCACACTACAGATTTTTTTTTTCCAGTTTTTTATATTCCTTTTTAATTCTAGCCCACAGCGGGTAGCACAGAAATCGTGCCAATGTTTATTCCTGAGAAGTAGGAAGGCAGTGTCTTCAGGAGCTATGGACGATGGCTGTATCACATCCCATGACAAGGTTAAACCCTCCTTGTCACCAGCGGTGCAGCTGCCTGCATGATGGGTTCGCTGCCACCGAGCTCCGGCAACCCCAGGCCTCAGTGCTATGGAGAAAAACACAGGTGTGAGGATGGGTGTCGTGGCAACGGCAGGGACAGCCTGGCGCTGCGGGCAGCCACGGACAAGTGGGGATGCCGTGGAGGCGTGGGGCTGACAGGGAGCCCTGGGAGACAAGCGCATACTTAGAATAGCCAGATTTTGAGAAAAGAAATACAGAAATGATTAAACCAAATGGCAGACTTGCAGGGGTAATTCTGGACAGTGCGGCAGCACGTGGTGGGCATGGTTTGGGGGTATCACAGAGATGTAGACATCCATAGTAGATTTGCCACTTGTCCCACCAAAATGTGCTGTGTGCAAAGGAAAAGGAAGGGAAGACCAAACGCTGTAAAGCCAGAAGGTACTAGCACAGGAGAGCCAGGTGTCTGTGACATTCGATGCCGCCTTGTGGTACAAGAAGACTTATTCCCTTGAAGGGGCCTTTACCTCACATCACTCTTATTCCAGTTATACCCTAAGTAAAGGGGCTGGGAGCTGTATCCTGTAAGCAAGTGAGGTTAGTAGGGAAGTAGGGCGCACTAAGATTTCTTTAGGCCATCCTACTTCTTCCTCGTTAAATCTGTGTCTAGTCCTAGCTGAGTCTACCGTCTCTTTACCATCAGTTCAAATCCTGTAGGTCCACGGTTTGGCCTTGTCAAGAAAAGAAGGAAAATGCTGGTGTTGACTGTTCACATTTGGGGAATTCAGATGGCAGCTCGAGTCCACACACAGGGCATAAAATATTGCCATCACTCATGACCATTTGGGAAGGTCATGGAAGATGCTGGGGAATGCTCTAGACGTCATACTGAAACAGATATATTCATTCTGTTTATGTTCATAAAGCATCTTGTTTGGTATTAAAATAAAGCAGGTATTTCTATGGTATTTTAAATACTACAAAGAAAATTAAACACAAGAGGTTGGGTTTTGTTTTGTTTTGTTTTGTTCTTATGAGAGAGGTATATTCTGGAAATAGTCCTTTTTTGGACATAAATAGTCTTTTATGGTGAAATATTCCCCAGTGGGATCTGTATTCACATGGATCTCCTCTTGGCAACACAGATGAGGATGCTGCACTCATAATTTAAAGTAAATTAAGCCCAGACTTTTGACTGCCAGTAAATTGCCAGCACTGTGCTTGGTTGGACAAGCTTTGGTCACTGCTGTGCTACAGAATCTATTTCACTTTCCTTTTCCACATTAAACCTTAATGCTCCCATCAAAAAATGATTTGGTTGGAAAATTTAAAAATGGCTATTACAGCTTGTCCCTTCCTAGAAAAAAGAATTAAAACAGAAGGGATTTGTCCTTTTCTTCAAAACAAAAAGAATAAATGTTAACATGTTCTGATAAGGAAGTAAGTGTTCTTGCTAAAGAAACTTTTCTTTTTAAGTATTCAGGCACACCTAATAAAAAGACACATAAGAAGCAAAATAGAACAATCTGTTGTTATTTAACACAGCAAATACTGTTGAGATACAAATACAGTTAAGTTTTTTCTGGTAACTAGGCAACAGAAGAAAATACCACTTAGCTGAATTGCTGTTTATTCTACTGTTTTTTAGCTTTGCAGTAGAGATTTTTATTCTCCACACCTCATATGTAAAAAGAGCAACTGTTTACAGTACGGCTAAATTGTCTAATGTACTGTTTGATACAGGGGCAGATTAGACATCAGAATAAATATATAAGATTGCTACAACTAGCCACTAATGATTTTTGATCTCGCAAATATTTCAGTAAACTATGTAACATAAGCAAATGTCCTCTACTGACTTAGGCAATTGTAATAAATATGGACTCCATGAGGCATGAAATCAGAACATTTTCATTTTTCCAGAGAATGCAAATGGTGTCTCATTCATGTGTATCATCCTAGGACTTTTTAGATTAAACACATGGTAGCAATATAGTCTTTGGCACTTCTAAACTGAAGACTTCTTTCCAGAGCTGTATAAATTACCATCAGATGGATGGTTTCTTTAGGGTGAAAATCTGTAGCAAAAAGTGCTCAGAACCATAGTCAGATTGAGCTTGCATATGGCTCTGTTTATACATGCACTCATTTGTGCACACAGTCTAAATGAAAAGCAACTGAATGTAACTCCTTCTAATCTCCAAAATCTTGATTTCCAGCTAAAGATTTGCAATACATTGCAGGGCTGGAAGAGAGAAGGCAAGGGCAAATGGCTAACTTTGGGGTGGGAATCCAACTTCAAAAGACTGAAAGATGGTGGTTGAGCCAAATCACATGCAGCAAGAACAGGTCAGTCCCATGGGCATAGGATCAACATGTCCATCAGCAATCAGGGTTTGGTTTCTCTTTTCCGCTCATAATGAGCTTTAGCTGTCTGTATTAAAAAGTATAGTGTCTGTGAAGCACAGTGGAGCAGCTTCTGAAATCGTCTCTTAGCAAGTAGTGGGCATAAATGCTAGCCAGGTACTATGAAGCATACTGGTCAAAAACCCTATCTCTGTTAAATCACTGCCAAAAATCTCTTCAATTTTAGTGACACCAGGCTATTCACCTAAGGACCTTTTGTAAAAGAGCATATGAACCGTAGTCGTGTTGGAAGCCTTTAGCCAAGATGCCAGTGGCATCTCAATTCTCTCTTCCAAAATATCTGAATTTGAGGAATTGAATCCCATTTGAAAGTATCTGGGGGGCCTCTTTGCCTGCCCTGTACTGGAGCCACACCTGGGCAGTGAAGGTTTTTGATCTATGAATTCAGGGCAAGATATCGCATTCCTCTAAGAATAAGGGAGAAAGGAGTGGGATTTTTCTGTACACAAGAACAGAAAAAGTAATCCCCATGATGGGCTGGTGAAATTTCACATGGGTTTGAGTTTGCTAAATAAATGTTATGCCTTGCTCCTGCAAGAAGAGGTTGGTCAGCTGCCAGTTACTGGAGAGTGAACCCTGTGAGATTATTTACATGCAGTCCAGTTAATCAATTATGTTTGTAAAGCACTTTAAACTTGGAAAGCCCTGCTATAAATATTTGGTATTATCATATAATTATACAACCACATCTCAATTAAATGCACAATTAGGCATGCTTTAATCATGTAATTAAAGTGTCACCAGAAGTATTTCAAATGTACGTATCCCAATCCATGCTGACCCTCCTCAGGTTTAGCATGCAAACCTGAAGGAAAATGAGGACTCTTGAAATACTGGAGAGTCACTTTCTGATCAGAATGAATGTCTCCATCCTCAGTACAGAAATATATTTTCTCCACAACTACAAACATTTATGCTTTTTTCTTCTGTTTGTCTTGCATTTTGAGCACTTCTTGTGGGCAGTGCAAGGGCTAGCCTGCTTTTTGTTTGTTTTCGACTTTACTGCCTTCTCTCATTAATACAATGGAACAAGAATGTCACTCATAATCTTGTCTCAGATTTACATCCTTCAGGGTTATGCTTTATCAATGGTTTGTACACTCTGTGTGCTGTGTGATGTAGTGAAATAAATTAAAGCAATTAAAGGCTGAAGCAGTCTATGTTTCCTCTAGAGTGTAAAGAAGACATTAAGCCTCAGATAACAATATATATGTTGCCATCTGATTACCAGCAAGATGGGATGTATTGCTTCCTGCTCCTTTCTCTCCATTCTGAATAAGTTTGTTTATATCAGTGTTGAAAACCCAAGCAGTGCTCAGGCTTCAAAAAATGACTAATTTAAAAATAAGATTTGGTATTGCTTTTTAATAGAACATTTTATAGTCTTCTAACTTTGAGTTTTAGGAAAAGCTTTTACCTAAGCTTTTATCCACAAACATGAGAGCTATAAAATTGTGGTATTTTAGAGAGTTAGTAGTTTTTTATTTGTTTTTAACTTCTCTAATGAAACCAGAAATTTTAAAAGAGAATCTTGATTTATTAGATGGAGTAGCGACTTTATTAGATGGTAGTATTTTTACCCTACTTTCCATTCCCACTTTCTTCGCTTCTCCCTCTGGTGCTCAAACTCTCACCTCCTCACTCCTTATTTTTCTTTCTTGTCAATCAAAAGCTCTTTGGGGAAAAGGATCTAGTTTTTGCATATTCGTACAGCACCTGCACAAGAGTCTATGTGAGGTTTCTACATACAATGGCAACTGAAATAATGAAATCTCCATCTGCACTTTCTGGTTCATTGGCACAATTTTACACTACAATGAACTAAGGTATTTTCCAGTGCAGAGTCATCGTGAATTCTTTCTATATCTTATTGGAATAACCATATATACAGACCACAACCTGTGAAATTCACAAAATGTGAATTTCCACCAGACTGATACCAAAAGACCAGAATAGTAAAAGCTCTTTGAGGGAGGAACTACCACTAAGTGGTATACGTCTGTTGGTATAGCATTTGCTGACAATAGGGCTCCAATGAGGGTGTCTAAGATGCAATTATATAACTCATATATATAAAATGGGATGTGTCATTACTGCAGTGTGAAGCTATATCTGGAAATCATAACAAGAAAAGCTCTTTCTTCCCTTTTTTTTTTATTTCATTATAGGAAAAGTGTCTTTGATATATGAAGCATTTTATGAAACCATCTTTTTATCGTATTAACTGCTAATTTGCACACCTAACATCAATTGCTCGTGCAATTAATTGTGGATGTGAATGAGAATGTTTAGCTGTCTAATCACCTGATTGTACCTATAAATCAGAGATAGTAATTATGTGTGTAAATGTTCATTTCAGCCTACAATTAATTTGGCCAAAATTGGTAGGACAGAAAAAACACATGAGGCAGAAATTTGGCCCCAGTGTGTAAAAAGAGAAAGAGTCTTCCTCCTCTGCCTCTTTTGTCTAGATTGGTAGAACACTAACTAGGCAAAGAGCAATGACTCCCCAGTCCCCAATAACTCACTGCCAGTGTTTCACAATGAAGTGCAGTGAGAGAGGAAATATTTCCATAAGAGTTCATTAATCACGATGCACTTGCCATGCACAACCACTCCACAGAGCAGGTAAAGAACCCTAGGGGACATTGCCTGGCACAGCATGTCATTTTCATAATCGCAAAAGGGGTTTTTTTGCACAAATGCTGTAGAATTGATGTTGCAGATGGCTTTATTGGCAGGGCTAGAGCCTCCTGGCACAACTGTCTGCAGCCAAAGCTACTTTAGGTATTTATAGCAAGGGTTGATAGATCACGAAAAGAATGCTGAAGATGTCTGCCCCACTATGTACAATATTCATAGGCATGCTCCTCGGAAGGATGCATGAGAGAGGGCAAAAAAAAAAAAAAAAAAAAGCAGGATACCTGTCTCTGTTGTGCTTCAGGACATTAGAGACAGTTTGAAGAGCAATTAAACTGATTGTGTTTAGGAACCTGAAGGTCCAGTGAACTCAGTTATCAGAACTGCACAGAAAAAAAATGCCTTTCCACCTCTGTGGCTTCATCTAGACCCATACATCAGGCCATTTCCTGGATAATCTCACTTTACCTAACTGTGAGGACACCAGAGGTGCCCTGTCATCTCACCATCTAGACCTTCTCAGTGTTTTGCATGAGAAGTAAGGTTAGTTTCTTGATCACTCTTTCTCTGTGGTCTCACTCTATGAGTGGTTTATTGCTGTTTCATTCCAGCATGGGACTTTGATAAAGTTCAAAGCCACCTGATGCGATTTTAATTTATGTTTTTCTTTTATATTGCTACAATGTGCATTGTCAAGAGAAATGCTGCAGACTCAGATCTGGCCTCTCAGCTATTTCTCTGTGTTCCCCCCTGTTTTTGTTTGGTGCATATTCCTGGGAAAAGATGTTGCTCTCCAATAATGTGTGCATCATCACTTTGGATACAGGGATAGCAGTGATTCTTCACTGGGGTAACTTCTGCCTGCCACAGTCCAAAAATCTTCTTACTGGCAGAAATTACAGCTGGAGTTACAGCTGAACTGGAGAAGGATGAGAGGCTGAATGCAGCCTATGTACAAAGGTCCATCAATTCAGTGTGCTGTGCTAGTTATGAAAAGGGTTTTAAGACAAAGACTTGTGAGAAGGAGGATAAAATACTGAAATGTTTTATCTTAACCAATAAAAACAGTTAATATTGGAAGTGGTTAAAAACTAGTACAGCTTCTCCTAGTTAGAAAATATAATCTCACTTAAGAAAAAGTGCTGTGAAAATATATTTTAAAAATTGTAAGGAAATGCTTTCAGGATGAGGATGTGAGTGATGCAGAGAGAGAAACAGAGAGATCCAAGTCAGTTAGTAGCCCCAGAGAGCACTCTGGTAGGATGCACAGGGCACCAGAGTAGATGTGGTTTTTGCCCATTACTTCCATCGTCTTCTGGCTACGACTGTCAATAGCAGCAGCATGTTGGACTCGTGGCTCCCACCTCTACGCACTGCTGCTCTTGCAGGGGAACTATCTTAGTGAGTCATTTCTAATCACCAAGGGAACTCGCAGCTAGATCTTCTCCCCTCCTAAAATAGGAACTCACAGCTAGATCTTCTCCCCTCCTAAAATAATCAGTCTATGAGAAAGAGCACTTTATATTTGGCAGTATCTGAAACATGTTAATAAATTCATCAGACTTCTGGATAAGCAGGACAATGCCATACCAGAGCCCCAGGCTTGCAGTGCAGGTCATCTTCCAAGTCCACCCGGAGCACACAGAAATGAGCTTTGTTCTTTGCAAGTTCTGAGCAGAAGCCACTAGAGAATCAGTTATTTTTCCCCATTGCTTGAACAGACTCTGAGATGGGGCCATATGATCAACTCATCTACCTTATATGTCAATTTACAAAACTCTGTTTTTGAGAGGAATAATATTTAACAAGTAAGACAATGCTAAGCTTTTCAAAACAGTTTTAAGCAAGTGCATCTTCAGTTTACTCCCACCACATCAACTATTAAAAATTGCAGTATGATACTCCCTGTAAATAAATGTTCATTATATTGAAGCATGTTAAGAAAATGTGAGTTACTTTTGAGCAGCAGTATTGCCTATAAAAAATCTTTCTGCATTTTTATAACCTCTCTCTTTTATTTCTAGGTATTTCCATACTATATACTTGGGTATCCGGAGCCGACGGAGTGGAGAGAATGACAGATGGCGGTTTTATTGGAAAATGGTCTATGAGTATGCAGATGTGAGTATGCTGCATTTGCTAGCCACGTTTCTGGAAAGTGCACCACAGCTGGTCCTGCAGCTCTGTATTGTTGTACAGACTCGTACACTCCAGGCTCTCCAAGGTAGGGGTTCATTTAGTCTATTTGTTTTTTATCATTTTAGGAAGATGTAATTTCTATACATACATATTTATCCTTTCAAACTGCTGTGCACATTGTACTCCTTGTATAAGAACAGATCTTGCCTCCTAGCTGCTATTAAGCTGTTAGCAATGACTCTGTCAAGAACGTGTGTGTTGTTGGGCTTTTTTTTTAGTATTTCTTATTGGCCCTATGTTGTGGGTAGGATTTATAACATGTTGCTTTCTGCATGTCATTGTGATAGAAGAGCTTTTCTGATTATCCACTGAGCCAATGTGAAAACTGCACCAATCAAACTACTGCTCTTTTCTCTATGCTTCTTTCTGTGAATGTTCAAAACCCTCCAAACGCCAGCAACAAGGTTCATGTGGCATTATGTAAAACAGAAGGTGACACAGCAGAAAACAGCTATTCTGTGAAGGAAATATCAGTGTCTATGGAATGCATGAATGCATGTCCATCAGTTCTCAGCCATGGCTATCTAAAATAATACATATCAGCTGCTGAGTGCTGCAAGACACTTACTCCTTCAAGCGCTCAGTTTCCTTCTTAGGTTGATGATTGATAGCAATATCAGCAAGCTTGTTTGAAATGGTAAATGCATGCATATGTCCTTCCATAGGGTTTCTCAGTCAGTGATACAGGCCTGTTATCTATGAGAATATCACCTTCTCTACTGTTTTTTGATGTTACTTTTGCCTAGCTCATAGTTTTCCTTTCTTATTGCACCAGGTTTTTTTAGTGCAATGAGATGGTGTTATGGCTGCATGTGGGCAGGAATTATTGACAGGTGAGTGAGAACTTGGAGTCCAGAAGGTGACAGATATGCCATGAGGAGAGGAGGAAGAGAGGGAAAGAGGAAGCGAGAGAAGGAGGAAAGGAGACAAGGAGGGAGGGAAGGAAGGAAGGAAGAAAGAAAGGAAGGAGGGAGGGATGGAAAGAAGGAAGGAAGGGAAGAAGGAAGGCAGGAAGAAGAGAGGAAGGAAGGAGGAAGAGAGGGAGGGAAAGCAGCATTTTTGTTCTTTGTTTTTAAGAAACAGTTCATGAGCTTGCTGCTGTACAGGATAAAATGTGTGACAAAACCTTGCTCCAAGGGTTGCTCTCAGTCTAGTTAGCTTATTAGGTGTAACATGCAGTGAGACTGATTAGGTGGAAAAGAACTGGGCACAAGGTGGATAAATGTGTGAAGACCTTGATCCTGAGCAGTTTCCTGTGGATAAATCAGGGACATTTCATTTACCTGCCCTTAGAACTGAAGTGTAATAAGATCTGTCCTGCTTCCTGTGTGTTTTGGTTTTGTTTCCTTCAATCAAAAACTCTGTCACCTTGAGGGGAAAAGAAAGCCAAAGTTTCTGTTTTAATGCTCTGTACACAGAAGGTTGCCTAAGCACTTCCTACAGCTATTTCTCAAAGTAATGTTGCCCCACACTAAGCCGTCCAAACTATTATCATTCAGAAGAAGGTATTATCATTCAAGAAGGCCCTCCAGAAAAAGGGACTCCAGAGAGAGGCTTAAGAGAAGAACATAGCCAGAATACTGTATGGGCAGCTGTAATTTTGCTGCCTTCATAAACTATTAATACAGAAGGACTCTCACCCTCATTTTTGTGCAGTAATAGATCTGCCTATGAGAAATGTGGCTGGTGAGTAGGCACTAAGCCTGTGATGTACTCTGCAAATGATTGTTAATTAGAAAAAAACCTGAAATGTTTCAGTTTAGAAGGTAAGGATGGTTCCTGAAGCCTGCAATCAACTGTGTGAAATCTGTGTATTGGAAACCAGAAAGGGATAAAACTATAATTATGCATTTCAGCAGAGAAGGCTGAAAACAGTAAGTGATCCTCTGTTCCCCCATTTTCCTCCATCCTCCCAGGAGAACAGGCCCCATTTTAAAAACTAGGAAAATTAAATAATGATGTAGCATTTTCTTAAATGGCGGTAAAATTATATTCTCCTGATGGAAATTGGTATGTGTTAGTATCTTGCCAACAGTGAAAATAGCTTTCTCTGTTCTCTGTACTTTTAAAATAAAAAGGTTAAAGACAATACATTGCACTATAGGATGACAGATTTATTGCAAGGCTGCATAATTTCTCTCCGTGGTATCATGCTACAGTTGGGTGTCTAAAAAGGCCTAGCTGTAAGCTTCAGCTAGCTGTCCACTCACTGAGCCTGTTATAGATTTCTAACATGGATCAATAAACACAGGTTTTAATTAATTTTCTTTGTCTGGCTTTTGTTCTCTTAGTTCTCTGTCTGTACAGGACAGAATTATCATGACAACTGAGTGCCAACATTTCTGGTCCAGGTTCTTAAAAGTACACTTCTATCTCGAACCACCATTTGGCATGGGAAGTGAATGATACTGGAAATTTCTTGGTCTATTAGCAGAGTATTTCTACTATCATGTCATTGATGACCACAAGAAAAACTGTTAAATATTGTATTTATAACACAATTCAGCTCCAAGAGCTGGGCACCTAAGTCCTTTAGTGGATCTATCTCCAAGTCAAAGAGAACTGGAATACAAAAGTTGAAAGTGTTCACGTTTGGATTATTCAATGAATTCAGAAGGCTACACAATAATTCCCTTAAAAATGCCTTCACCCTTCAAGCCACTCAGTAAATAAGCATTAGTTTTTCAGTTTTTGCTGTACGCTAACACTTCCACAATAAACTGTCATAGACTAAATATGATGTAGGTTTGCTGACATGGCAAGATCAGGTTAAAGGCTTTCAGACTCTTCCTTGGTTAGGTCTCTGGACATCCAATATAAGGACCACCTCTCACTGTTTTTTCTCTACTGACTTGACATGCCTTAGGACTGACAAAGTGATAGACACACTTGGAAGGGCACATTGGCTCGGGGGTGCTTCTACAATCACTTTAAGCCAACGAAACTGCAGGCTGCTGCTGAAAATCTCTGAGTGAATCACTGAAAGTCCTGGCCAGCACCTCACCCAGGCTGCATGTTCCCATCGCTTCCCTCAGGCCAGCACTGGCATTCATGTGACTGCACATTGAGCTACCTGGACACTTCTTTTTCCCCCTTTGCTAGCTTGGCTGAGTCCCAGCGGGATTCAGTCACACGCGTGGTGATGCCAACACTGGAGAGAGAGTGGGGACACAGCCTCAAGTGGGTAGTGAAGGCCAGGGCGGTCCCTTCCCGTGGCCACTCCTTTTGGACTCACTCCCTCAGATTGACAAACATCCCTCAGACCTTTCCTTTTATTTCCTTGGGTTTTCCATCATGCAATTTGATTTCAGAAAGTCATCCTGTCTTAAAATTAGTAAAAGCAAGCAAACAAAGAAGCCTGCTGATGATCTGACTGGGAGGAGAGTCCTATATGTTTGCATACAGCCACCATTATCTTACTCAAGGGCATGGTGCTCTAGCTGTTCCTAGATGAGCAGATAGACAGGATTACTCCCTGGATTTCCCACAGATTTCATTATTTATACTGTAGTAATTAACACATTGTTTAAATTATAAATTAGCTTCTCATTACTGTTTACTGCATATTATGCTGGCTAGTCAGCACTTGAAGTTTTTTTCCCCGTCAGTCCCTGGAGAAGGGGAGTTCTGTCTTCTCCATACAGTGCTTTTAATCAAAGTCTCTATCAAAGTTTAATCAAAGTCTAATCGAATTTTATATCTTATAAAAATATAGTTCTTAATATAGACTGGCAGTAGTGCAGAAGCAAAATGAGAAATCCAGAACAATTTATAAATTCATCAATTTTCACTGAAGTTGCCACATTTCAGTAGGACCCCTTGAGTCTGTTGAAACTGCATTTTCATGGAATTTCGTTGGCCAACCCTTCTCCCATTTTCTACCAGCTCTGTTGGAAACTCCAACACTGCAGCCAGTGAGCAGAAATTCACAATGCCACAAAGGATTGCTCTCCAGTTCTTCCCCTCCAAACATATTGCTCATGCCTGAGCTGAACAAGTATTTCAAAGACTTGCTAGTGGTTTAAGACATGGCTGATAGGTCCTAACTTTACCTGGCAGAAGGAAATTATGTGTTAGCTAGTTCATTATAAATTCCTCTGGCAAAACCCACCCTCATGCATCAGGAATTAAAACTCTTTCATATCAACATAACAAACGAAAGCCATTTAAGTCTTTACTGCTTTTTGCAAGAATAGTGCTATGCTTTACATGGCTGTTCCTTTTTTTGTGACCTTCACAGCAATTTTAGATTGTTTGTAAAATGTTGTGTATATTTGCAGTACTCTTTAAATAAGAAAGTATTCTGATTTAAAATCCTATAGAATTCAGTGTATATTTGTATGGAAATAAGGTGCAGCACTTGAGCACTGGGCAAGCTGCCATTGCTTTTCTCTGTGCTGTCAAGGTTCTGCACCATTGCAATCAAGCACCCAGCCTTTCCAGAGAGAAAGAAAAGCAGAACAAGCAGTATTCCCTGAATCTCCCTGCAACTTGGTAAAATAGATTTTCAGTAACAAAAATTAACAAATATGGTATACTGTGGAATAAATGTCATCTGCAAAGGGCTTAAACTGATCTACATGACCCCTTTGCAAATCTTAAAATGTTATCTTGCACTTATTAGGATAAAACCATCATATTAGCACATCCTTGTTTCTGACAGGGTAGGAGAGGACTTTCTGAAGGCAATCATGTTATATTACCCATTCCATAACCTGATTAGAATCTTAAAACTAGTTATATTCTTTGTCCCAGTTTACCAGTTGGAAGAGTAATTCTCTGATTGATAGAAACCTTCTTCTGTTGTCCTGCCTTTTTAATTTCATCAGCAGTCTGTTCCTATTTTATCTTGCACTATCCTTGTTTTTACACTTATTCCCTAAGGAAATGAGGTTTATGTGATTGTATAGTCCATTTGTGTTCTTCAGTCCTCACTTTTAACAACTTCTGAACCACTGGACTCTTCCAATCAAATATAAAAGAAAAACAGACATCTCAAAGATGATTACGTTTCTTTAAGTGTTGTGGAAAAAAAGTAGCCAAGTTAAAGGGGGGAAAAAAAGACAAATGAGAGCCTCCACTAAGGGAAAAGCAGACAGACTGCAGCCGTTAGGCACCAGCCACCAGCCAATTCACACACGCATCGCTCCAGACAAGCCATCGCACTGTTCTCCCCTGCCCAGTAGGACTACTGTGATGGACAGAGGGAATTAGGGGATAAAGGACACAATCAATAAAGAAGTAAGAGTCATTTGTCCTTGCTGCTCATTCTCATCTCATGAGAGGTTCTGTGTTCTCTTGATTATCTTCATAGACTTTCTCATCATCAGTTCCAGTCTGAATTCATCTTTGTTGAATAGGGATTACCCAGACTGTACAGAGTGTTCCAGATTACATTTCAGCAGTGGTCTCATATTTCTAGAGGCAATATCTCAGTAGGTATTGCCTAGCATTGTAATTTCCTTTGGACTCAAACATCTCATTAGTTAATCCTGGTTACTTCATGGTGTTTTAAAACACTCAGGGTTTTCTGGTGTCATGTCACTCTGATGAGGTCTCAAATACATTAAAAATTTTTATTAGCAACTAAATATGTGAAATGAAATTTCATCTCATTCCTATTTTTCCAGGCTCCAAAGTACCCCTGTCTTTTCCAGATATCACTGTCCTTTTCTACATTGATAATGTCTCCCAAAACCTTATTTCTATATTACTTTTTAAACCAAAGTCACTAAACAAAATTGGTTCCAGGAGCAATTGGTACTGAATGAATTTACTAGTAATCCTGCTCCAGTCCAAGAGCATTTCAACACAATCTTGTAGCATCTTTCTTTAACTAATTTCTTTACCTGCCTTAGTTGTCTTTTACTAATCCTCATCTTCTCAAGCTTTACCAGTACCATTAGCGTAGTAATCACTGTTCTGCAAAAGTTTTCACAGATTAGATTTACCACATTTTATTTATCGAGGAAAGTAGTTACAGAAAAAAGATATCAAGTTAGTCTATACTATATGTTTCTCTTGTGATCTGCTTGTTGCAAACACATGTTACTTTTCATCCTGTCCTCTGTTCATCTGCAATTCATTCTACCTGCATTCTACCTTCATCTGCAATTATTTTTTCCTTTAAAAGTTGGTCTAAAGCCTTGTATTCTATTAAGACCCACATCATAGGCCTGTTTTAGCAAGTACTTGTATAATTCACCACGTTTCCTATTTTCCAGTCATGTGATATCAGCTTTGAGTGGACAGAGTTATTTAAGGTGCTTGTTGTCAGAAGCCAAATTTCCTGTGCCACTCTTTTGGAATCCTGGAACAGAGATTTTCTAGTTCCACGAAGTGAAAACATTATTATCGGAGTTTTGCTTCCTATGATAAGGTAGATTTGTTGGCTGTTTTCATTTCCTATTAGCTGGTTCTGTCTTTGACCCACTGTTTCAACTACACTTACTGAAGATTAAAACAAAGCATCTATTTATTTTGAAGCCATATCTTGATTATCTTCAATCTTCACCTTACTCCTCTGTTCCCACTGCATAGAAGCCTAACCAATTCTTTTCTTGTTCTTATTTACATGCCTAAACAACAACTTACTATTCACCTGCATTTATTTGAAAAGGTCTAATTTCTCCTGACTTTCAGCAATACTCAGTTTTTACATACTTCTTAACCTATGAGGCACAGTTTTTATTGCTCATCATCCTTTTTCCATTTCTTCCATCTAGGCATCATTTTTGAGGTGGGCTTGCATATAGCCAGCCTTGGAGGCCTGTTCTAGGAGTTTGTCTGTTTGCATGGTTTAAAAGTTCCAAAAGTTCTTGCGTGGTTTGGCTTAAAGAAAATCCAAGCAACCTCCACAGTGAAGTCCCTGAACAATTAAGTTCTGCTGCCTTCACTAATATCCTTAAATTTCTTATAGACAATCTTTACTTACAGATCTACTTTTGTTTATCTTTCCATTTTTTTAAATTGAACCAACGTGCATGTGATCCAAAGCTATTTTTTACAATTAGCTGTTCTAAAACATCCTCAGTACTTACTGTAAGTAAGTTCTGAAAGAAGCATCTCTGCTTTCTATCAGAAAATCTGCCAGTAGTCGCACTCCAGAATATCTAGTCTGTCTTATTATCAGTAGCATTTGTTCTCCAGTCTACATCTGAGAAATTGAAGTCTGCCATAATGAGACGGTTCTTGACATAATTTCTCCCCGTAATGATTTGAACAACTCTATCCATATCCAAATTTAGCTCTGGAAGTCTATAGCAGACTCTAACAACTACCCACTATCTTTCCCCAAAGTAATTTTGTATGCAAACAGAATCTGCTTCATCAGGGTTCCTTTCCTGAATCTTCAGTCCATCATTCCATTAACACACACCACTTTTGCCATTATTTCCATCTTTTCTGAATACCAGCCTGGTACCTATATCCTGGCAGTGATTATGAGTCCATGATGTCTCTGTAACTCTATAGTACTCTGTTCTATGTCCTGCACCCATGACTTTATTTCCTCTGTTTTTTGCCTACAACAAATTGCAACAACAGTTCTCAGTTCTTGCATTAACAAGTTCAGCTTTCCATGCATTAGGCCCTGTCCTTTCACTAGCTTCATCACCTACCAGACCACAGCTCTCATCAATTATAACTTTTTTTCACTTTTATTCTTCCTCTATACCTTGATGTAATTGATGTCCCCAACCCAACTGTTGAATTATGTTTTCCAAATGTCCTATTCCTGTCTGTGCACATATCTATAGATATAATATATCAATACAACTTTATGTAAGAGAGAAAATGCTTATTGTGGAGCTTTGTCACACCTTACTCATTTTTTGCCACTCATTACATCATATGAAAAATAGTGAATATACTGTGCTGGTCATTCCGAATGAAAGGCAATGAGGCTTCATAACTCCACCATGAAATCTGCACATGTCATTTTAATAGAAAAAAGAAATCATTAAAAACAGTATTAGGAAGATTTAGTATACACTTTACTGCTACTCTTTTCATGCCCTTCCTTCTGGCCTGGTTAGATATCCAAGCTAAATTTGCAGGAATAGATGTCTCCAGTTAAGCTTCAAAATACTTTATTGAAAGACTTCAATAAATCAACTGATTTCCAAAGATTTAGTTGGGTGCTTTCCTCACTAAATCTTGAAAAATCTTCTCACATATTTAAAAGTATGAACCCAACTTTAGGCACATATTTTTCAATACCTTAAAAATATTATGCAAGTCTGAAAGGAAAGAAAGAATTGAAAATGTTTTTATAAACTTTTTTTGTACATATTAATATCATTTCAAGGTTGGCTTCTCATAGCTTTTTCATGCAATTTGTCCTAGTGCAAAGCTGATAATCTCACCTATGAATGGTAAAACTCTCCTATTTCCAACTTTTATAGATTGAGAAATATCATTTCTTAACTTGTCACAGAATCATAGAATAATTTAGTAAGAGTTTAGCAAAAAAAATTACTTTCAGATCATCTACAGGTTTTTTATATTAATGGTGGCTCCACAAAGCTTCTAAGATATATGTAATAGTAGAGACAGTCCCAGAGACTAAACAGTGTGTTTAGTTTCTGTGAGCGCGATATATTGCCTGCACACTGAGTTTAATCTATTTGGGAATGTCAGAAAGTTAGCGGCACATACTTCTGCTCTTTTTATGTATGCTAAAAGGACATTTGCCATGGAACAATTCCTAGTTTTGTACTTTGGATTACTATTTTTTCTATAACTTGTACTTTTGTTCACGGGTGAGAAAAAAGTGATCACAGTCACAGAATCACAGAATGGTTGAGGTTGGAAGGGACCTCTGGAGATCATCTAGTCCAACCCCCCTGCTCAAGCAGGGTCACCTAGAGCACATTGCACAGGATCACGTCCAGGCGGGTTTTGAATGTGTCCAGAGAAGGAGACTCCACAACCTCTCTGGGCAACCTGTTCCAGTGCTCTGTCACCCTCACAGTGAAAAAGTTTTTCCTCATGTTCAGATGGAAGTGTCTGTGTTTCAGTTTGTGCCCATTGCCTTGCGTCCTGTCACTGGGCACAACTGAAAAGAGTCTGGTCCCATCCTCTCGACACCCTCCCTTCAGATACTTGTACACGTTGATAAGATCTCCTCTCAGCCTTCTCTTCTCCAAGCTAAACAGGCCCAGCTCTCTCAGCCTTTCCTCATAAGAGAGATGCTCCAATCCCCTAATCATCTTTGTGATGTATGCTTGGCACACAAAAAGCTTGTTTGTGTCTAATATAGCAGTGAGAATTTTCAGTCGTGATTGTTTCTTACCCAAAGACTGCACAATGCTGCAAAGATCAGAGTTAATTTGAATTATTCGTCGTGTACCAGCCCTTAAAGATTCAGTCAGGGAGCTAATATATGCATCCAGCTATACTCAGAATACATAGATCTGAGATTTTGTCAGCCATTTTCTGTGTTGTTCCAAGTTATTCCTCCCCTTTATTCATCTTGTACCTTTTGGCCTTTTTGCAAAATTGTTCTTATTGCCCAAATTTACTAAAAGAGTACTCCATTTTGTTGAGTATGATTTTAGCTGCAAATTCCAGGTCAAAATGGGACTGCATGTATTAAAATATACTTTGTATGAAGTTCAGGCTTAGTTATATAACATATATAATAGAAGTGGTGAAGTCACCTATGGAAATTAGTATCTATAAATTATTTTATAGGCATTAGTGGTTTTCTCCTGCGCATTCACTAGGTGAATATTGAGTGGTGAATATAAACAAGACCCATTGCATTCCCGTTTTGGGTTCAGAGGTCAGCAAGTATCTATGAATACCCTGTGTAAAGGTGAGGCTCAAACTAAGGGTCCAGTCTGGCACAGGAGTTAGCCCCTCTGGGAGCCCTCTCATAGGAGTCAGTGGAACTACTCCCATGAATAAGGACCGCTCACTGGACTGGGGTTTTACAAAACCAGTGTTTTACAGAGGATATTCAATAGTTGTCTTTTGGATTAGGCTTACAATTCCACCTAACCCAATGGGGATGAAAACTTATTAAACATTTCATTAGTTTTTGGTTTCCCTAACTAAATTATAATGACAATAAGTTTCAAATCCCGTTTGTTTTTTTTTCTGTGGATGTAATTTTTATGTAACGTGTAAATTAATAAAGTGGTAAACCATATTCTGTTCTTTCTCTATAATGAATACAATTGAAAAACATATCATTAACCTTATATTTTTACTACAGCGGAAGGGAGAATTTGTAGTTTCAGTTTTGATTGAGGCATTTAACATATCGTTTGTGCATGAGTGGCCAGCATGCTCTAGTGAATTAAATAGCCCGAGCAGGAAGAATCTCATGATAGAAGGCTAGTGCATCACTGTTGATCTCAGTCCATTATGTTTAATAGACATTGCATCTGCATGCTCTTTACCACCCTGCGGACATTTCAAGGTGCAGAGGAATCCTTTCATTCTCACATTACTGAGTCAAAAGCGTGAAATAAATCCACTGAGGAAGGCTGCTGTCGCATCCCCTGCAGAGGGGACAACTGAATGGCTCATGAAAAACTTCCCAATTCACTTCAGTTTTCAGTCTGCAAAACTAAATACACTAACCCCAATCTGAGCTTGCCGTAATATGCTGTGCTACAATCTGTGATAGCTCAGGAGCTGCTTCGTGAGCTGTGCTGTCATTCCCGGTGCAGGGGCAAGCAGGCAACGGGGTGTACCCCCTCCTTCAGCCATCTGCTCCCACCCCTGTACCAAAGCCCTCCGAAAGCTTATGCAACTTCAGGCTGTTTTCAGATTTTAGCAAGCGCCTTCAGTGCTCTCATAATCTCTTTCCTGTTATGTAGAAAAATGCATTGAGTGGTTCATGGTGACTGGAATGGTGGGACACGATAGATAGGAAAGGGCTGTTCATGCACCGGCTAGTTGAGTTTCAACTTTCTCAGGTCTCTTGTGCCACAAAAAGGCTTTCAGAGCTCATTTTGAACTGCCAGGTTAGTCACTCTTGGTAATGAAGCTTAATAGGTAAGATGCCCCAAAGCCATAAAAACCTGAGTGCTAGTGACCTTCGTGATCCTGACCCTAGGGGCATACTAGCATTTAGTCTCTAGGTGCTCGTAGTGGGCTTGTCATCATTATTACTTATAGTGCAAAACTTTACTTTCCCAAGTAACTGCTCTTTTCTGGGTTTGCTCAGCAGAAGGCAGAAAACATGCAGCGTGAGTCCAAGGCAACAGTAACCTGATAATGGCTTCCCATAATCTTTTTTTCAGACCCTCTGTAGTTCCAGCAGATCCCAAAGGCACACCAGGAGACCAGTATTCTCAGCTAAGGGTTTTTAATCAGGTATTTTCACCTTCAACCACAATAGACACTTAAACCGTTTTCAGTAAAAAGTGCTTTTTCTAAGTGATTAATATTTTATATCTTTTTCTTGGCATTTCCTTCAGAAAGCATCATTTTACTTTCCATTCATGTGGAGCCAGCTTTGTTTTTAAGAGCTGTCTCAGAAATGCCTGAAAGTGTCTTGAATGATGATTCAACAGGAATGAAGTGGAGATACGGTCATCTCCTCAAGCAAAAGGTGTTTTCTACTTTTTAACATTTTGTCAGACTTTGAAATTTACTTCCCTGAAAATGTGGATAGCAGCAAAACTGGGAAAGCATGACATTATGTAGCAATACTTCTGGCTGATTTCTTTCCCACACCTGGTTTGGGGTGGTGTAATTTCATCTACTTTAAAGCCATTACTTCAGATTTCCAATGGTGTTATCAAGGGGTGGATCAGGCCTTTGGCTTCTCAGCAGCACAGCGTGCAGCACGGCTTTTGGAGCCAGATGGGAGTTCTGAGCAGAGCATAATGGATGCAATTGAAATGATATTTTAAGCTAACAAATGTTTAGATCAGAGAGGCTCACAACACAGACACTTACAATGCAGAGCTGATTGCAGTATGGCAGAAACAGCTAAATGCTGTAATGGGGAAGATGGTGTCAGCATTTCAGTTCTAAATTTCAATTCTCAATGACTTCAAACAGCTGTAAAAATTCACTTTTAGCTGAAGCTTGAACAAGCACATGGGCAAAGACCCAGAGCATTTTAAAGAGAGATCCCATTTCACCTCTGTGTGAAAGGCCTCCCAGTGTGAAAAAAGCTTAAATATAAGAGGGTAGTAAAATCTTCTTCCTCACAGACAGGGTCCTGCTATTTGTTCCTATTTGTTCCTAAAGCTGAGACACAAGAGAAGCAATGCGAATGAGCAGAGCTCTGAGAAAGCTTTCCGGGAGAGATCAGCTGGAGGAAATGTACGGAGCAGCAAATGATCTCCAGAAAAGCACATTGGCTCTACTTCATCTAGCATGAAAGCTACAGGACTACAGATAAATTGAAAAGTGGCAAAGTCAAAACTGTGAATTGAGTAAGAAGTGCTCTCAAACAATTAGCCTGTGTAAGGTCACCTTGTCACAAAGAACCACTGAGGCCAATCAATCAGTAAGAGTGAACAAGGACTGGAGGACCTTATTAGTAATAATAATATTCAGAATCATGACAGTAAATGCTTAAAATACAGCAATTCTGGAGGCATTTACATTGTTACATGTTTCAGAGGTCCAACTTTCCTGTGTAAGGAGAAGACCTTTTCTTCATGGCAGGTTATTCCTGAACTGTTTATTGTAGAATTTCTTATACCTTTCACTGAAGTGTCTTACAACGTGGTTATTATCAGTAACAGAAACTAAATAGCTGGCCTGCAAGTCCAGTGACACAGACTTGTCTTATATTCATTTGCTCCTACATTTGGGGAACTTTTCTGCAAGTTTGTTATGCAGCCTTAAAACAGATGAGGCAGATTACTGCGTATAGAGAGGTTAAGAGCAGAATTGCAAGATAGTGTAGAACATGGTTAGACAAATATCTTACTTCAGCATTTTGTAGAACAAACTCCTCAGTTTAGAGAGATAGTTAGAGACTTTCGCACATTTTTCTACATTTAAGTTGTTGCTAACATTAAATAAAATACCCCTCTTGGCAAGATTATGGGAAGATGGCTCTCAGATGATACAAAACTCATTGTCCCAGGAACAGACACTTTGCCAAATGCACAGTTTAGAAGGAAAGAAAGATTTGAAGTCTGGGGGAAGCTGGAATTTAATGATGAGAGCACAAGTTTTTTACATGCAGTCTCCGGGATGCTATTTCTGCCTCTTCCAGTAACATACCAGTAACTCTCTACCCATTATTTTGACAAACACATTTAAAATTGCATACTTAAAGTTAGGAAAAGGAATCCAGAGCTAAGCATGTAAATAGGCAATCTGGTTTGTAAATGGATGAGCACTTGTTACTTTAAAAAAAGTTTACACTTCTGTGATTTGTTAATATTTTATGACCACACAGGAATTGTCTAAATCCTTGTTAACTCAACTTACAAGTTATCCCATCAGAGAACTGAAATTATATAACCTTGAAAGCCATGAAAATATTTATAAGTTTTTCTATAATATCCTGTGAAATCATGAATATCTTGTAATCTTGTGACCGTTAACCAGTCAGTCACAAGGTTTCTGGTGACTTATAATGCTGCCTTGACTTAAGTGCCATAAAATCATTACCGGGTTTTGTGTGTGTATGTATATATATATATATATATATATATATATCTTTTAAAAATAGAGTTGTTTGGAACACAGTTAGATTTTCTTTCATTTTTAGTTTTTTTTTATTGAAGTAACTGGTATGTCATTCCCCTCAGATTGTTAACTTATATATAAGTAGTTCTATATTTTCACTGCCTGATAGACAGCTATGAGGGGCAAAGTCTTTCCTTAAGGGTAGTATTAATTAACTAACTAATATGTAGTTTTTGATTGCTTCCCTCATATGGACATAAAAACATATATACAAATTCATTAGCGCCTCACCAGTGAGTGCCAAAATTTTTATTAGTTTTTCACAGTGAATATTTGATGGTGGTTCCAGTTAAGCACTGCTGCCCAAACATCCATTCTCTGGTTTATTAATCTACAGTGATAAATCCTATTTTCTCCTCATTCCTGTCCTCCCCACCATTCCCCCTCCCAAACACAGTTTATCCTTCCCTGCCTTTTGCTTGTTTTAAAGACAATGTCATAAATTTCAAAGAAAAGGGAGATGACTTTGTAACCAGTATTTCTGTTGTCAAAAACAGATGCTTTAGCTGCTGAGTATCTTTGTATATAACCATTAAAATATATCGAGCCCCCTAAAGTCATTACATAGGCTATAAGGCTATTCACAGTGTATTTTTATCATGATCTATCCAATACTAAAAGGAACATATAGTATATCAGGCTAGAAGGAAACTATTTGAATCTTTCCTGCAGTGAAACACAAACAAACAGATGAAACAATAGTATGCAACAAAAATGGAAAAAAATCAACAAAAATAAAAGATATCCCATCTAATTGTGGCCAAAGTGAGGGAAGAATAAGCCAGATGCCCAGAGTAGTACATGTATTTTTCTGTGGAGGGATTCAGGATTGGGATTAGAGGTTTCTAGCTAAACAGAAATTAAATCTGTGCTGTTCTCCAGCTAAGGCATGAGAATTGTGTCCACTTCTCCTTTCCCAGGACGGAGAGTTTATCCTGCACATGGTCGCAGGTTGCGGGAA
Source organism: Apteryx rowi (assembly GCF_003343035.1). Classification (NCBI taxonomy): domain Eukaryota; kingdom Metazoa; phylum Chordata; class Aves; order Apterygiformes; family Apterygidae; genus Apteryx; species Apteryx rowi. The sequence goes on from NW_020450786.1 coordinate 277,225, forward strand.
CATGAGTCAATGAGGATTTCACAGGTGTGAATGCCCCATGAATGAACATGTGACCGAAGTGTTATTAAGAGAGAATGCCTGCTCCATTTTAGTTTGGTTAGCGCAGAGAGCAGCGAAGCACAGGCCTTTTACAATTGCCAAACAAGTATTTGGGGTGCTGACAAGCAGTTCCCCCATGCTTTCACTGCTGTGCCGCAGGTGCGTTACAGCCACAGCTCTGCCTGCAGCCCCAACAAGCCCACCGTCATGGGTGCTTGGCAGCGCCGGTGGGGGCAGCGTTGCTGGAACTGGCCAAGTTCTGAAAACAGCGATTTATTTTAATTTTTCTTGGTTCTCCCAGCCAGGATTGTTACATTCTGAGCACAATCCTGATCAAATTGCAGTCAGTGATAAAACATCCACGGACTTTATGGGGGGCAAGAAATCCCCTTCTGTGATGTCTTTACGCATTGACCTTGCCAGGTCACAGAAAGATGTCTTAAAAGCTGTTTAGGGTTGGCAGCAGTCTGCACCTCTGCTAACACTTCCTTTAAACAATTAAAAGGAGAAAGAAGTAAAAAAAGCAGTAGATAGATGTATGATCATAAATTGTTTTTCTGCATTGCTCTAGCCAATGTGTTGCCATATCCCAGTAAGCTTCAGGGTTTCACCAGGGAATTCAAATTAAAACTGACTCCAAAAGCTGGCTCTAGATTTTGTTGTCAGGGAGCAGCATTCATTTTCTTCAGTGCCTGGTTTCTGTTGCATTTTTGCTTAAGAGAAAAAGAACAAAAGGAGGTAAGGAGGAATATCAAGAGAGCATGGCACAAAAGCTAAAATATGCTAAAATTATACCTTCTTGTTGCCAGGAAGTGCTACAACCCAACAATACTGAAAAGCCAGTTCTAAAATAACAGAACAGAAATTCACTGTTCTGAGAGAGGAGGAAAGAGATAGACAGGCACCAGTACTGGCTATCAGAGTGCAAATATATAACTGATCCACTAAACCCTAAGTTAGTATTTTAATTCTCACCCTGCACAAGCTTCACTCAAAGCCATTCTGATACACGATGGGACCGATTCCATCTGTAGCGTCATGCTGAAGAAAGGTGGATGGTCCTTAGGGAACGACTGCTGCCCTCTCTGCCCCGCGTTACGTGGCCTCTTGGGCCCCCGAGGTTGCTGCTGTGACGCTTGGGGAAGCAACAGGCCAGTGCCAGTGTCTGCTGCTGCCCTGGGAGAGGCGACCTGCAGAGAGATGGGCTGGCTGTCCCTGCTGCCACCGGGCATCAGCTGGAAAAGGCAGGGACACCCAGTCTCGCCCTCCCAGGCTGGTTTTTAGCTGATGTGTTATTTTGAACTGGTAACTGGGAAAAAACACTAGTTCGGTTCTGACTGGAGCTGTACAAAGATTTCAGATTCAGGTTCAGCTTTGGTTCTTGATAAATGATGATTTGCACTACTTTTGGCTCATGCTCATGTTCGGTTCTGCTCGCTGAGTTTAAATTATGCTTCTCAGAAATCATCCACTGTCATGTGGCTACTGTGGATGTTTATTTTAAGTGAATTCTAGTGGAATATGCCAATTCTTTCAAACGTCATTGATCGTCTGGCTCAGGTGCCCCTTATGATTTGTATGTTAAATGAAGTGATGTTTATTTTGGCTTGTTTTGTTTCCTGCCTGAATTCAAGCTATCTTCAGTGAGCTTATTTTAGCAATGTTCTCCTTTCTGCTGTCTGATTTTTTTATTTTTTATTTGGGGGGGGGGGGGCTTGGTCTTATTCCATTGATTTCAGTGGGCTTTTGATCCATGCCTTCTTACATATACTGCTCTTTTTATCTTCAGTGGGAGTTTTACGCAAAGAGCATGTATAGTTAGGTCAACGAAAGAGGAAAACTTTGTCTTAAACTAGATATTGCTCAGCCATTTGTAGAGAAAAATTTTGCCTGAAATTAGCACTGCAATAAGGGAAAGGTGTCAACAGTCTGGATATTCCCTCTAGGCTCCCATGTGAAGAAAACACTGGAAGCTGCTCAAAAAAGTGGCAAGTTTTTTTTGTATTTTTTTTTTAATTGGGAACATCAAATGTCAACAATATCCTCCTTACACAATACTGATACAATTTATGGTGCAGTACTGTAATCCCTACCAGCAACTGTCTTGGGAGCTGCCTGAACAATGAGTCGTTATTACGTGTGGAGCATTTCATACCATCTGTGTCCCAGACACTTTACAGAGTTAGATAAAACAGTCTCAGTAAATAACAGCAGAGAATAAATAAATTTAAAAGGTTTAGGCAAAGGAAAGCAGAAATAATTCAAACCGCTAGTCAGACATGCAGCACAGAGCATGACAATAAATGAAGCAATGCATCTTTTGAAAATACCAAGAGATTAGAACAGCTTTTTCCATTTGCTCTCTAAAACACTGAAGCTACTGCTCAAGAAAGCGAAAGAGAATTAGTGTCATAAACAAACAGCCTGGACTGTAACAGAGGCAGCCACACAGGCAGTTAAGGTTTCAGTTCAAGAACGCATCGAGCACTGGCATAACAAGATACTTGACCTCCTCCATGAGATTTGCATTCACATGTGAAAAGCCGGGCATATATTTAAATCCTTGCTGAACTGTGAAGATGATTTTGAGGAAACTATATGAAGAGTGGAATTAATCTTGCCAAACTTTAGTTCTGCTAAAAGTTAGGTGTCCAGTCTAAGCTACTTTTATAGCCAGTTAAGAGAAAGAGTCATCTGAAGGAGTTTCTTTCTTTCTTGTGAAGCATCTGAGATAGATGAGATGACTTTTCTTTCCTTGCTTCTTTCTACAGACTAGAGATGGTGCCCAGCTAATCAGTTTCATTTCAATATCTGACTTTAAGATGGCTAAAATCAAGGGAGATGGACACTTACTCTTTTCTGCATCTTTCATTGCAAAGTAGGTGCTTGCAAAATTTGCAGACAGAGTGTGCTTATACAGTCCAGTACGCATGCAGGAAGTTTGCACTGTGTTAGACTCTGAGGAATCTGGGTTTCCTCTCCCATGAAAAGTTTTCTTGCTTTGTGCTAAAAGTTAGATTAACATGAATATTAAAGGTGGATGTTGCACATAAAAAACTCATTGTTGAACAAATGGCAGTTGTGCACTGGACCTACAGTAATGACAGAGACTTTGCAAAATGATTGTGACTTAATGCTGACGCGGGGTGTACAATGAGTTATAATGTCTAGGCAGATATGATAGCTCAGTGACAGAAGGCTGTTTTCAGTGTCAGGGAATGGCTTGTTCCGCCTGCAACAAGATCACCCTGTAGGGAAAATGGTGTAATATGATACCTTGGGAGTGTTCTTGTACAACTGGTTTGTCTTATTCATTCCAGCAGACACAATCTGATTTCAGTGAATCAGAAGATAAATGAGATTTCATCAGTAAGATTGTTTGAATAGAACAATACAGGCACCACTAAAATCTGTGAGTTGTTTCAGAGGACTGGTAGGGCAAGGGAGAAAAGTTCAGAGGCTGATTAAGTACTCTTGATTACAAGCATTTGTATTACAAATACTGCATCTTTTTTGTTTGGAAGGGGATGCATAAGGAAACTGGTCTTCTAGGTATGAACTATGAACTATCTGGCCCATTCCTAGCGCCTGCTTTAACTAGTTCACTCAGATAGATACAAGGTGTTCAGATCTTGCACTGTTTTACAGACGTTCCTCTAATAATTATAAATACCTGTTGTATAATGCAGAGTTATCTTCACTGTCTCAAAGATCGTTAATAACCACTGAGTAACAACTTTATGTCAACACAGACATTATGCTCTGTCAACATAAACAAAACAACAATTATATCAAAGGTCCTGCAGTCACTGCTCATTTGTACTAATAATTTCTGCATTGCAATCAAGCAGTGCAAGATGCCAATTTTATCATTTTGAACACTTTTCACCGCTTGGCACTTATTTTGGACTGCAAGCTGGGAAGCGAGGAGAGGAACAAAGAGCAGGGGAATGGGAATTCCTTCACCATTGGATAGGTGAGGCACATGACAGAAGATTTAGGAGGAAAAAGCCCTAAGGAGATTTTGGGGGATTTTACTAGTTTGTTTAATGGTGAACCTTCCAAAATGAAATATCTGAAAAGTTGGAGGCTGAACTGCAAAAGATAGACCCTGCACACAGAAACATTACTATGTTAGCTGTTGAAAGAAGCATAAATTATGCATTCTGACCTGTCTCTATAGACCTTGTAACCTTTTTTGCTCCTTAGGGTGTTTGTTACCTGCAGATACAGATAGTATCTAGCAGCAAGTGTGATTTCTTACCTTTAGACTGATTTCAAATCAAATAAAAAGGAGGCTAATAGGGGCAAGGAGATCTGAGCTGTGAAGCTTTCTGAAATATATTGGCTAGAAATAACCAGGAAACTGAAGGACCACAGTGCCCAGAAACTTGGATTATGTATAGACTAGTTTTAAATCTGTTTTTGCTTGCTGAATCTCTCACGTTTCTGACAGATATTGTTGTTACTGTGAGACATTATGCAAGTGATACAAATAATGGAAAAATTTTTCATTAATTACTGTGTTTCTGAAAGGATAGGCTTAACTTCCTCTTGCTTCAGCAGTTTCAAGCTGATTAGATGAAAGATCTGATTTTTCAACTACCCAGAATCAATTAAAGTAAAAGCGGGAAAAAAGGCACACTGAAGATTGGTTTTGGAAAAAGAAGCCCTGATGGCTAGAAATCAGCTTAATTCCCCAAAATAGTGGAAATTTTTCAACATTTAAGATTTATGAATAGCTTAGAAAAAATAACTAATCATCAATTGCAAACTACAAAATTCTACGATAAAATTTGTACAAAACTAATTAATCTAACTTTTCAAAAAATCAAAATGAAATGTTTCTTATCTGAAAGAGCAGATTGTTGAATATGAGTCAGTTCTATGTTATGATACCTCTGGAGCTGTCCTATTTCTAGACAGAAATTCATGAAAATGTTTAATATACTAAGCCTGTCATAGTCCCACATGCTTCTGTAGCACTAGATGTGATACCTCATTATTTTTTTTTAGTAGCAACATGCTTTATTTTCCTAATGTATGAAAATCATTCCCAAGGCAGTAGCCACTGAAATCTGTGAGAAATCCGTTATAAAAATCCACTGAAATCCATTATAAAAAACACATTAGTTAAAAAAAATAAACAACTACTTAATTTTTGGTAAAAAAAGCAGAATTCTAAAAATATATGCCAAAATGTTAATTATTGATATATTCCTTTACCCCATCCAAGCTGCTAATCTTTAATACTACTTTTTACTGTTTCATCATGATGATATACCTAGTCTTGAAATAGGATCTGTGTAGATTCCTGCACCATGCAGAACCTGCTGATTTCACCAAGGTTTGAGGTGGAGTCAGGGATCTGGTTGCTGCAATCCCATTACAAGACTGAAGCTTGCAGTCTTAAGTTCTTGGGGGCTGAGAAAAATTTTCTCCTGTAAACTACAAAGTCTAGAACATTTGAAGAAAATATGCTTGCAGAAAACCTTTATTTTATAGTACTTTCTGACGATTTGTTAATGAGCTACATCAAGTTAAACACTTTCTATCATGTTATGTTAAAAATCAAATATAAATACCATGCCTTTTAGTATCAATCTTTCAAAATAATATAATTGCATCTAAATATGCTGGAAATAGTATAAAAAAGCATGAAGGGAAAAAAATCCATTAAATTCACCATTTCTCGTATTGTGGTCAGGATATCTCCCCTTAGAGAAGCAAAACCAGATCAGAAATGATGATGGATGTGTAGAAATATGCTTTTATTTTTCTCAAAATAATTAAAATGGCTATTGATCCTAAAAAGTATGTTTAAATTATGATAAAAATTGCAATTACATCTTGTGTGCAGAAACACCAGTAGATTTTTTTTTTTTTTTATGAGCAACATGATACAGGGATTTCAGAAGGAGAAAATGGGAGGATGATATTGAGCTTGTAAGGAGGGGATATATTTTGCTGGACAGAGCAGAGGCTGCCTGGTCAGCATTTAGGACAACAAAGGCAATCATCTGTCTCTGGATGTTGCTATCCTCTGCTGGAGTCAGAGAAAGTAGATCAGGAGAGAGGGTAGGCAGAAGGTCACAACTTTGATCTTGGAGGATTTCAATTACTCAGGTACTGATTAGGATGACAATTATACAAAAGCTGTAGTGGGGAACACATTCGTAAAGGTTGCCCAAGATTGCTTTCTTTAGCCATTTGTTGAGGTGCCTACCTAATGAGAGCTTATTTAAAAATTTATTCTTATCAGATGTGCCAACTCAGATAAATAAGTAGAGTTCTGAAAATAGTGAGACTTTTCTAGGACTGGCTAAAAAGCTGTCTTGTGGTGACGAAACACAGTATTGTTTCCCCATCACCAGAACCAGGACTACTCCTTCCAGAAACCCCCTGCCAGCTGACAGCCTGCTAGAAATGACCATACTCCTTCCAAAGATCTTTTTGCTGTCTTACATTAGCTCAGAATATCACAAAATCACAGAATCACAGAATGGCTGAGGTTGGAAAGGATCTCTGGAGATCAGCTAGTCCAACCCCCCCTACTCAGGCAGGATCACCTAGAGCACATTGCACAGGATTATGTCCAGACAGCTTTTGAATATCCCCAAGGAAGGAGATGTCACAACCTCTCTGGGCAACCTGTTCCAGTGATCAGTCAGCCTCACAGTAAAGAAGTTTTTCCTCATGTTCAGATGGAGCTTCCTGTGTTTCAGTTTGTGCCTGTTGCCTCTTGTCCTATAGCTGGGCTCCACTGAGAAGAGTCTGGCCCCATCCTCTTTATCACTCCTTTCAGATACTTATACGCATTGATAAGATCCCCCCTCAGTCTTCTCTTCTCCAGGCTGAACAGTCCCAGCTCTCTCAGCCTTTCCTCATAGGAAAGATGCTCCCATCCCTTAATCATCTTCATAGCCCTCCACTGGACTTGCTCCAGTAGCTCCGTCATATCTCTCTTGTACTGGGGAGCCCAGAACTGGACACAGCACTCCAGATGTGGCCTCACCAGGGCTGAGTAGAGGGGGAGGATCACCTCCCTTGAGGTATGTTTCTACTCTGACTAAACACCCTGCTAAGTCAGATATTAAACAAGAACATACCACAAACCGAGACCCACAAAGAAATATGCATCTGCATGTGTACGTCTGTGTATAAATATTAAGTCATCCTCCTAAAATTAGAAGCTTTCTTGGGAGTGATGCTTTATAGTTCTCCTTTGCATTCTGTCCTGGAGAATGTCTAATTATGCACTACATTCAAATAAATTTTTAGATCTTGACTTTTGCCATACCATGAACTTCCTAGTTCTAAGCTTGTCTAATGTGTGAAAAATCCACCCACATTAAGCAATTTTGATTTTCACAGTAGGTCACTTATTATAGTTATTCCTTCCTAAAAAAAGACCCAAAATGAGATGGAACATCCTCAAAAATTACCAAAAGGGCAATTCAAATTTCCTGTACAGCATAGATTTAAAAACATTATCTCAGGGTGTTTGCCAAGTAGGTCAGTAGAAGTGAAATCCTGTTCAGGCAAAATATGATCCACCTCTAATATTGAACTGTTTACTCAACATGCACGGAGAGTGTTTCTTAGGTATCACAAAAAAGGCTTTTCAGAGGGTTTCATTAAGCTCAGGCTTGTTTTTAGACTAAAGATCCTAGGTCACATTTACAATTAATCCCATATATATTTTCTAATGCTTGAACTCTGGATTAATTTATAATTATACAAAGAGGAATTCTTATAAGAAGAATTCTTCTGAGGGTCTAATGCTACCTTCAGATATCCAGACTCTAAGCCTGGCTAATACGGCATTTTTCTTTCTTCACTTTTGAGCAGTGGAATGTGAAAAAGAGCTGGTATTTCCTCTAGCACAGTTGTTTATTTAGCATCCCTGTGCCCTGCTTTAGCCAAAGGTGATTCCTCTGCAATTAAAGTGGAATTCCACATATTTCCAGCCTCTGCCTTTCATTCAGTTTCTCCAACACAATCTGTAATGAGCAGTTTGTGTCCAACTGGCTTAGTCAAGAAATTCCACTTGCTCCCCATTATATCCAGGATGCTATTAGTCAGCTGCAACATGTATTACCTTATGTATATTCAGTTGGGGAGGGGGGAATTTCTACAGAGGCTAGAACAAGGTCTCCATAATATTTAAGCTCTATTTTGAGGAGTTTCAAAAGAGTGTAAGTTTTAAAGCACCGACTGAGAATAGAAAGTTCACTATCTAGCTCCAACTTAGTTAAATCATAAGGATCTCCTAATACATTGGTATAATTCTGCTGTACAATTCCAAGTTAAAGCAAGTGACTATGAAGCATTATAGGGTCCTATAGACATTATTTTAATGTGAGGAAAAACAACTGCCGTTCACATGCCTCTTAGAAGAAACAGTCCAGAAAAATCCTTCTAGATGCTTTGAAACAGGGAAAAAGACTATTCAGCTGGTGAATCCTATCTTTCTTTCGCTGTCAAAATGTACAGGAAATCCTTCACAGATTGCTTAGGCTTCAGTCAGACAAATGTGAAGAGTGAACAAGCACCAGCAACGTACCCATTTTGGGCTGCTCTAACACAAATCCTGGGAGCCTCCCAAAAGCGGCGTTCCCGCAGCTGCATTGCACTGCCATCTAGCGAGAGCCCGGCTTAGAAACACGAATCATAATTTGGTCAACAACCTGGGTAAAGGTACTATTAAACGATAATTGTGTATAATCATTGACCAGGCCTGGCCCTGCTTTGCTTCTACCATCACAGCTCCAGGTTATACAGCTGTCTGCATCCTGCAGATACGTTTCCAAAGCTTTGCCCGTGGAGGTGACCATGCTCTGGCCAAACTTCTTGTGGGATCCTCACCCAGCGGACAGCTGCCCCCATGAGAAGTAGAGGAGTTATAGTGGAGCTATACAGCTGCTGAGTGCAGCTTTAGCTGTTTTCCCCGTAAAGTCTGAAAGAGGGCGAAGAGGTGTGGATAACTCCAGTAGTTCAAAGTGTATGACCATKGTATTTTAAACACTTGCTTGAGAGAGATGTCTGAGAAAGTTAAGCTTGCTCTTGCAAGAAGAGAAGCGTCCTGGCAGCTGTCTTCAGAATGGCTGGGGGTTGAAAAGATGCTGCTGCTCATATAAGCTAGAGATTAAAAAGCTAAAAAAGCAAATGAGAATTCAGGTCCAACTCTGTCCTTCATATCTGCTATAACTGTTACTGTACTGCCAGAAGCCCACATTGAAGGCAGTACTACAGACTGGTGAAAGGGAAGCTGAAAGTAATTGAATGTAGGGACAAATACGCAGAAAGCGATGGCAAAGGAGCAGTCATCTAGGCTTGCAAGGGTCAGGCTGGCTAGATTCACCGATCCCTGAAAACTGCCCTAGCTTCCTTGCTGTAGCTGTTAATACATGGTGTACATGTGCTAATACATCTCCAATTGCTAAAAGAAAACATAGCAAGGCAGATTTGTTCTATTGCTTGGAAAAACTGTTCCACATATAATAAATATCCAGTGCATCAAAATTCATACCTGTTTTATAGGAAATGATATGCACAAATTTATTACCAATTTTAACTTCTTCATAATATCAAATATAGCTACATCCAAACCCAGAGGGACTCCCCTGCAGAAAAATGGGAAATGTATTGCATGAGTATTTCATTACACAGTCCACTGATCACCAAACACATTCAGTCTAGGTTTACTCCAGAGTCCTTACCCAGCGTGCTGCTCACTCGGAACAAACACAAGCGCCAGAGTTTCAGAAAAGGGAGTTGAAACTAGAGCTTTTCATTGTAGCATCTCGTTCCCTGTAGATAATTAACACACTTCACAAAACTCTGATTAAAGTCTCTCAATCTCTCTTTTTTTTTCTTTTTTTTTTTTTTTGATCTTTCCCTGTCATCTAATGGTCCAGGTACTGCAGAAATGAAAATGCATTCATTGGGTTAATGGTTTTGTGGACTGAGACTCAATAGCTCCTGTATTTTCTGCCTTCCCTAATAACTGACTCAGTACCCAGCTGGTATCAGCCCTATTTACACATTTTGGAGCTTAGGAATCTCCAGCTCCCATGTCACAAGCTGAGCATAAGCAGTCTAAGAGCACACTGGCAGGGCATCCCCTTGCCCCCAGAGGTACCATCTGGCCTATTTAATCCTCTTTATATTCCTTTTATAATGCTAATGTGACAAAAGGAGTTTGGGGGGCAAGAGTCAGGCAAATAATGTCTACTGTAAGGGACAGCTGGAATGACATACAGCACCTGTTCTCTGCACCCTGTGCAAAGTACATATGAAACATGATTAAAGCAAAATGGTATTTTTTTAATATCTATACACAGCCGTAAATGACTTCAAGAGGTACAAAGCAATGAGGAATCAAGCTCCCAGTGAGGAAGAGAGCAGCGGTGTGCAGGAGCACTGTGCTATTCAGAGACAAAGTGGTTACAGTACAATGCAAATTGTTCACTTTAAAATTCAAGCTGCCTGAAACTCTCTTGCTCCTGGTTGCATAACAAACTCAAACTCAAATGCTGTTTGCCTTCCAGACTGTTCAGCTAAAGGATCACTCTTGTTCAGACTTTTCCAGGAAATTTGGAGCAGTTTATGTTGTCAAATCAAAACTCTAATTTCCTGGTTTGATGTAAACTGTATGAATTCAGAACAGAACAGAACATTTGTGCCAAATAAGCTAACATATGAAAGTAACCTGTTTTCTACTCACAAATGTTCTATAACAGCTACAATTTCAAAAGTGTCTTTTTCATGGTATTTAGTCTTTTGAAGCTGAAATTTGAAGTGTAACTTTGAGAACATGAAGCTGTGCAATCAGAATCGGAGGATGTATCATAACAAGGTCTTTATAGAAAAACTCTACAGAACTGTATTTAAGAAAGTAGGGTTCTGTCAAGGTACATATAGGAATATATAGAAATTATTGTAAGAATTTCTTTATTCTATTTAATTAGCATTTTATATTGAAGGAGTATTTATAAGGACTTGTCAAGCTTGGCAAACTGTGCTATGTGCTGTCCTTGCATATACCTTGCATATACTCATAGTTAGTTATACTCTGTGTGGAGGACAAATGTAGAAAGGAAAGGGCAAATAAATAGTCTGATTGCTTCAACTGAGTATTATAAACAGCACCATAGTTCATCTGCTGCCTTGCCCATCTCAAGGAGATGAGTTTTGAGGAAGAATGAAAAATAAAGTATTTTGTTCTGAGTTCAGCTATTTTACTGGAGTTCTTGTCAGTGAACAAGACCAGTGAAAGAGAAACTACAAAAGAGAGTCAAGAAGATGTGGGCTGATGGACAATGAAGAGCTGTATTTTTGGCAAAGCAGAGGCAGAGGGAGGAATGGTAGATAGTAGATAAGCTAATTATGATGACAGTTATGAGGAGGAATGTGACAGGTCTTGTCCTTAACTAGATTGTAAGTTTTTTCAGGTAGGGAGGAGAGTATTTTGGTTTTGTACTTTATCTGCTTCTGACCCCATGTTAATACAAACAATAATTACATTGGCATTCCTGAAAATAGCTCTAAGCCATTTTCTCTCTGCTCTCTTGTCCAGTGGCTGGGTCTGGCTAGCACTGCAAATCCCTTGGCCACAGTTTAGTAGGATCTGGATAAGGGAACAAAGATGAAGAGCCACTTAGAGAGTCAACACTGAAAGTACTGAAGAGTTTAGTACAAGATCAAGTACCCTGGAGTGCCTCCCTCTAGGGCATGAGTACTGGCAGCTCTCCTAGATTTACTCATATCTATTCAGCCCCAATGACCTTAGACTTCCTGTGATCGTAGCTGGTAGCACAAACTCACCTCTTTGTAAGCAAAAGCTGAATATTTATGAAGCAAAAGCCCCATCCAGATGCCTGTGAACAAGAAGCTGTTTTTTGCTACATTACAGCTGGGCTACAAACATGAAGCTAGTTCTGCACTGTGCACATAACTAGCAGCATGGCTGTATAGCTGAAAGTGTCCATCCTTCTCTTTGCCTTCCTAATTTTCCCTTTGCTTTGCTTGTGCATACATCATGGCTTAAGGCAGCTGTGAGACTCTCAAGATGCCCTCCTCTGCACATCTGTCATGCCCTGCACTCAGGGGGCAGAAGGACCAGGAAAGGCTCCATGACCTGCCATCTACCTACAAGAGTGGGCTGGAATAGGCCACTATGGTATCTTCACAACCAATATGCAGCCCGGTGCCCTTCATTCCCTTTCACTAGGCTGCCCACTGAAAGTGGTACAAGAAGGTGCTGGGGCCATGGGGAAGAAAAGTTGGGAGTTATTTCTGTGCACTAAAGATGGGCAGAACAGGAGTGACACACAAAGGTGTGCATCCTGGTGGTGTGCAGAGCGAAATGCAAGACAAGAGGGAAGAAGGTTAGGGAAGAAGGACTGAGCAGTGTGACCGTGTTTTAATGTCATATGCAAAGCACTGAGAAGCTGCAGGTCATGCTCATGGATGATAAAAAAAAGAGTCTGAAACAGGAGTATGGATGGACTGGAATCATCCATTCATCTATAGAGAAAGTCAGAAGATATGATCACTGCAGCAAGAGATGGCTAAAACTTCACCAAGTTATTTCATTTTTGAGAGCCAGGCAGGGTCTGACAGGCACCTACCAACAGAAAGCAATAGGAAGACTTATACATAGCTGGGAAGAAGGAGATGTATGGGACAGAAACATGAAAGACTAGTTTTAAGCTGTCATGGTGACTGTGAAGCAAATGACAGAAGAGGATCTGGGATGAAGAAAGCCCTAAGGCAATTTTTGAAGGCTTTGCTAGTTCAAGTAATGCAATCCAAAATGAAAGGTCTGAAAAGCTGGGGGCTGCTCAGAGGAAGACAGACTCTACACATAAAAACATGCTATTTAGTATGAGATAAGTGCTACAGCTGTTCAGCTGCAGCTGACCCAGCTCACTTGGGACCAGACACCATCATAAAAAGACAACAGAAAATGCATCTGGATGTGGACAGGAAGTTGGAGCATTGCTGGCCAAAGAGCTTCATTTCTTTCCTTGTATCTGGGCACAAGTTAGCTACTCTAAACCTAAGAGGTGGTAGAGGATCTCTTCTGACACCTGTCATGCAGGTAGAGTCAAAATACCTCCTGAGAAGTGGAAAGAAATGGCTGAACACAAGTCAGGCTCAGAGGGAGATTTTGCCAGCTCTGGTGAGCTTTTCTATGAGACGTTGCAGTATTATGTTACGGTGCATCAGCCAGGAGAAGAGAAAAGGGGCTGGAACCAACCAAAGGAAAGTCACAACCTCTCTCTCTCTCTCTCCCTATGTTAAGGAAGGGGAGTTCTTCTGTGGAAGGGCACAGGTGATCCCTTCCAAAAACAAAAGTGTTGCATTAAAAGGACTTATGTGCATGTGACCATTATGAATTAATTTCATAATTAATTTTGTTATTAAAAGAAAAATATTAAGCAGATTAGTAACTCTAATAGTGACTATCCAGCAATGTGTGGGAATTCCTGCAACGTAGCATTTCTATACAATTTCTACATGCAATTTTTCCTGAAGTGAAAAATGCATGATGGGTTCCCATGCCAGTACAGTTTATTTTTAAAAAATCATAGGTCATTACTATGTTACATTACAGTAATAGAGAAACTAGTTTCCTTATCTAGAGTTTCCTTATCTAGAGTTTGTTTTTAGTTTTCATAATCCACTGGCTTGGGCTTTGCTTGCAGGTTATGCCTGTTTGCTCCACCACAACATGGGCAAATACAGAGTCCTGGATCGGGGCAACAATCCATTCTGACTCCAGAAACCACTACTTCAGAAGCAGCAAATAATGTTAATAGAGTCACTGTAGATTAACGATGTAATTGAGCAAAAGGAATAGTATGTACAAACTTAATTTCACAAAGATTACTAAAAGATAAAGACTCTAACTCCAATCCCACAAATACACTCATTCTGAGAAGTAAAATTTTCCAATAAGGGAGGACATTCATTTTCTGTGTTTCATGCCTGAGCCTTTATGAAAATTAGCAACCAGAGCAAAAATTTATCTTTGCCTTTAGAGATCTAAGAGTTTTAATCTCTTGTGAAAGAAAATTTATTTCAGATGTTTCATTGCAAGACTTTTCTAAGGGGTCATTGAAATAACTTGGCTATCCTGAGTAGTATTACTATACTCGTGAAAATAGGTTGGTTAGGAAATGTAGAATTCTTGAGGTGTATGTTTATTTTAAATTTTAGAATACAACTGAAGGCAACTTTGGGTAAAGTTATATTAAGTTATGAATAACTGTAACCAAGTTGGTCATTAAATCATATTTCTATTTATTTTTCCTTTCTATTAATACAAGACTATTTTAAATAGATATTCAATATGTTTCTATGCATGACATTAAAATGTACACAGTAAATTCCCTTCCACTTTGGTAAAAAGTTTTACAAAACTGAGATAAAATCCTACTTTTATTGATCTAAAAGTGGAAAAGATCGTTTCTGTCTTTTCCATAATTATCTGTGCCTGTAATTGACACTGAGTCTCTGGCCTTACAATCTAGGATGGAAAAGTTAGTTAACCTTGACTTCTGACTTAGTGCGTGACCTCTGTGATAAGGGGGAGACCAGCTGAGGTATGCAGGGCCACAGGTTACTTAGAAACCTTTCATAATCTTTAAATGCTTTGTAGCAGATAAGTTCTGTTTTAGTGATCTGATAATTGTCACTCATTAATGAATGATGTTTTTATATCTTGCCACAATCACACAAACTGCTCACTAATGCTGGCAGGCTAGTGAGATGAGCAATTAGATCGTTCTTTGCTGCTTTCACTAGTGCCAAAGACAGGTGTTAAGGAATAGTGTGTTATATCCAAAAAATCATGAGACCAGCTTTCAGATCATGAGGGTTTTTTAATGGCTTTTATTTTGTTTATCCTTATAATTTCACTTTTGAAGTGAAGCTGACAACTTCAGATTTGTCTATGATCATCTCAGGTTCCAAATTCAACCATAAATAGACCCCTGTGTATGTGAGTGGCTTCCCTGTTTGTTGCTTTAAGGCTGCTTTACTTTCCTTTGCTTATGCGGGGAGTTGTCTTGGTACCTTGGTCCATCTCTCACCCCAATCAACCTGTAGAGAAAGCTGCCCAAATAATGCTTTTTCATGCTTCTCTGCTGGTCCCAGCTTCTGTTTTCCCTCACATCCATTTTTGTTCTCTATGATGTCCCTCCTCTTTTGCCAGTTGTCATGTTCCCCATACCTATGCCTGTATCTATACCTATCCAAGTACACAAAACTTCTATCTTGTTGCCTCACATCCACCAGAGTCTTTTTCTCGCTGTCCACTTTCTTGCTCCTCTGCATCACACAATCCCGTCTGCTCACTGTTGTATTGGGTAACTCCCAAATAAGTCTTTGCTAAGGGCAGGAGGCCTTTTGAATCCCTGGAAACAGTGGGAACTGATACTAATTTTAATAGGGCAGCAATGTGAACAGTCAATAATGCCGTAATGCACCTCCTCTCCAAGGTGACTATTCTGGAAAAGGGAAATTTTGCAAGACTGAAATAGGGATATTGTTTTAAACTAAGAATGGGCAGTTAAAAGATATATCATGATAAAATCAGAGGAGCTGGCACCACTGCTGGCAGTGCCTCTGTGTAAGGTAGCAGCTTGCCTAGGTCCCTCCTATACACACAGAGGCGGTTCAGAAGAGGCAAGTGTGGGATGTGCCATCCCTTCAAATCCCTATGCTGCAATGGTCAGCTTGCCCTGGTGGCACCTGCATTGGATAGCTATGTGCAGCTGATGTCAGCTAGAGAGAAAATACAGGAAAATGGCAACAGGCAGGCCCATATTGAGACAAATAAGTGCTGTAATGGAGCCTGCACAGGCCCAGGAAAGCTGATCCCCAAGTTTCTCTCTAAGGAAGGCAAGTAGATGTTGCTACTTAGCTGCTCCCAGTGTTTTGTGCTCCCTGCGGGGGACAGCAGTGACACTGAAGCATCATTTACTCCCTGGGACTGGGCAACATGGGAGAGGGGACAAGGGTGCAGTGGTGCCAGAAGCCAGGAAAGGGAGTCTGATCCCAAAAGAAGGAGAGGGAGCAGGGAAAGATCCTCCTCACCTGCTTAATTCATGGTGGAATTAATGAATATACACCAGGAGTCACGGCAGTGTCACAGGGAGGAGGGAGAAAGCAAACCCCGTGCCAGATTAACAGTGCATTGCTGTCCTCCAGGGACTATAAGGACTGATTTTGCCAGTAGTATCACCTAACCAAAATAATTCACACGCGGAGAGAGCCTGTATGTATATGATGTTACATCCTTATCTATCAGATCAGCTTGGGAAATTGCCACCTAGAATGTAGAGTGCTAAAATGTGAAATCTTTGATAAGTGAGCAAAATGTTACCTGGCTTTCAGTGGTATCATCAGCTAGGCAATAGTAAGTGGATTTTATGCTTAGGCTATTAATTATTATGACCTTCTGTGACCTGTTCTGTGAACATCAAGTATGCTTGTATGTGTTTGTGTGTATGCATGCAAAATTGTAAACAAATCTATTTTTATCCAGCTTTGTGATTTATCAAACATGCACCCTCTGTTTTCTGTTGACATACATAGCAGTAATCAAAATGTTATCCATTGTTTCCACAATGGTACAAGCCATGGATGTATATAATTTTTAAATCATATTTCTTTACTTCTGTGTACTCCAGATATGAAATAATGCTTAAACACTTATTGACTTTAACATAATATACATGATATGCTAACTTTTGAAAAAGCATACCAACTAATCCAATCAGGCCCCAAGCAATAGCGATTTGTTCATTCATTTTGTTTTTGTATTAAGCAGAACTTGCCTTGTTGGGTATATTTTTAAGTGTTTAAAGTAAGCTGAGGCCAAGGTCTTACCTTCAAAATTCAAATTTGTTTCTCAAAATAGATAGCATACTTTTTTCAGACTTCACCCTTTGAAATGTTCACAAACTGACTGCTGAAAGCATATTTTCTTCTTTACTCCTCTTACCATTTTCCTTCTTGAACCCTCAAAGATAATACCTGCAAAGTGCCCTCTCTTTTTTCCTGATGTCAACACCTAAGCCCCTTTGAAACTACAAGAGGATAAAAAATCATTGGTACTGCTGCCTGGGTGAAGGTAGAAGAGGGTTAAAACAAAGCAAAAACAGTCTAGAACCAATCTGAGAAATAACTGTGACAGATTTTTAGTCATCTTCATCTAGTCTGTCACAGATCCCTCACGAGACAACCATCACTTAAGTGCCACATGCATTTTGTAACAACTTTCATAACAACGACAAGCACCAATAAGAGTGTGACCTCACGTCAGTCGCTGTTGTGACACTGATGCTGGGTTGTTGTTCACCTGTGTGGCCTCTCTTGCGAGGCCGAGGCCGTGCAACTGTGGCGGAGCTCAGCACAGGATACCTGTCCCGGGACTGGCTCCTCTTCTTGGACCGGCCTCTGCTGCCTTAACAGCACTGCTGATTGGACTGGAAGGAGCTGGTTTAAACCCAGTCAGAATATTTCTGTAGTTCTATAAGATATAAAATTACATAATTTTATTTTGGGGGGCGGGCTAACATATGTATGATATTTAATACTAAGTTTCATATTTCCTCTCACTGAACTCCCCTAATCAAAATTAAATTTTTTCCATAAATACTGGAAAATCAGGATCTAAGCACAGGAAGAAGGAATTCACCTTTCAGACACGCCCATCCCTTCCAAACCACAAAAAGTAACAATTAACCACAGGCTGGATGCACAGAGCTGGGCTTGGGATCCTCCTGGCCTTCATGGGAGCCAAGTGAGGTCAGTTCAGGTTGCAGAAGCGTTTGTGCCTGGCCATGAATGGTAAATTCTCTTTCTTTTCCTCTATGTACCTTAAGCTGAGGAAAAATGTGTAGCATTAGGTGAAATATCAGCCTGCAACAAATGTCTTGCTGTTTGGATTTGCCAGGGTTTCTATGACTTCGTTATGGTTTTTGCTGTCCAGGGATGACAAGTAGTCCACATCCCCCACCTTCCCCCTCACACAGAAGCTATGAGGACCAACTGGATGAAATTGATATCTTTTGGTAGCATCTGACCCATATTGCAGGCTCATGTTGGGTCACCTTTGAAAAGTAGTATTAGCAGACTGATGTTCTTTAGGAATTTTCCTTAACCCTGCTTATTCTCAGTTCTATTGCCTACAGTGTCCCATAAGGCAAACCTCAAAAAAGAAAAGTTATCATCTGGCCCAGAAGAGGCATTCTCAGTTGAAAACTTGTATTAAAAGTTCTGTGATAACGATGAATCATGGAGTTGAGAGCAGCCAAGTGTGCACATAATGTTTCCGTTATATTGTCCTCTTTAAATTAAAGGCTCATGAGAGTCAATGTCAGTGTCCTCACCTTTGCAAGAAGAAAGACAATACTTCACCCAGATGTATGAAAGTAATCAATACTTCTAAATGGAAAAAGTTAGAGATGGAGTATGTATATATGAAATACTAAACCTAAGGTGAGGGCACACAGTGCCCACCCACTGCCTGAAGATGGATAAAGATGTGTGATTTTTGACCCCAGTTACTTTGAAGGATGTAGGAGACTTTTATGGGAAGGCAGGCTGAACTAGCATTCCAATACAAAAATGACAGAGTGAGAATAAACAAAGTATATTTGCAGCAGAAAGTAAAAGCAAGAAAGAGCTATTTACATTAGGTTATCTTTTCCCATTAACTTCAGCTTAAACATTTTTTTCTTGATTAACTCATCTCTGCAATTTGCCAGGTTTTGAGCTGGTATTTTTTAACACCATAGTGTAATGGTATCTGTTCATGAATGTTCATGAATGGTACATGATGCTTTGTTTCACTTGACATTACATTCTATAGATTGATCTGCTGGGGCTTGGAGAGAATCTAGAAGAGCAAATCTCAGATTTCTTTATTGTTATTAATGTTCCAGTCACTCTATTAAGTTGAAAGACAGTCTAGTTATATATGTTTTAAACTCTCAATGAGTTATGGCATTTTAAAAATAAGTTATAGCAGTTTAAGTGAATTAAATAAAAATTAATAGCAATAATTTTTCCTATGACGGTGCACAAGATAAAAATCATTGCATCTAATCTGGAAGGAAGTTCAAAAGCATTTTGCAAGAGCTTAGCTAAACAGTATTATAAAATTGCCTTATGACACACTTTCTATCCTTTTATATGATACAGTATTTTGAGTACATTGTGTTAAGAATTCATCTTTTGAGATGCAGTGAACAGTATGATAAACTTTCCACAGTTTGTTATAGGACTGGCCAAACACAGCTTTGTTTCTGGAAAGTATACTATGCAGATCAGGCTAGACTGCGAAGGTGCTACAATGACTGATATTAATCTTTGCTCTTTATATTTTCATTTTTCTAATGCAGCTGAGAAATTAGGACCATATTTTTAAAGCCTTTTATATTCCACTGGAATCCATGGAATAAGACATTGAAACAAAGGCATTTGGCAACCCTAAACAGTTTTATTTAGTTAACAAACACCATCAGATACCACGTTCTGCCACTTCTGTGTGATCTCTTTCCCCTTCCCCTCTTCTCTCCTCTTATATGCTTTTTTTTTATTATTTAATTTTTCTGCTTTCTTCCCTGACTTTTCCTTCTTCTCTGGCTATAGTTTGTGCTTTTTATGCGTCTCCTCTTTCTTCCTTCCTATCCAGTCCTTCATAGTTTTTTTCTTTCCATCTCCTCTCTTTGTTCTTTAGTTTCCTTCCACTATTTTCCTTTTCTTTCCCAGCCGTCTCTTTTACTCTCCCTCTCACAAGTTCTCTTTCCCCTTTTCTTCTTACACAAGGCCAATGTGCTAGAGGGGAGCGAGTCTGGGGGATTTCAGCATGTTTCACAGTGGTGAAGTACTGCCTAGGAGGGTGAACATTGATATTCTTTTCCCCTAACATACATTTGTACACAGATACTATGCTAAACACAAGTAGAAGAATAGATTGTAATTGGTTGTTCTCAGACAGATAAGAAAACAAGTTCTCTTATCCAGTCGCCTAATTTAACAGTAGAAGATGATGAAATATGAGCTTAGAAAGGCACAGGACATGCTGTCCTTAATATGTGGGTTTTCTTTGTGATTCCATCACAGATTTAACATATGATGATGAGCAAGCTATTTACTCTCAGTGAGTCTGTTTCTTCATCTGAAAAGGTGAGGATCATGTATGCCTGCCTTATAAAACACCATGAAAGGAATATTGTTAATCCATGTCTCAGGTGTTAGAAGAGGGTGGATGAGAACTGGTGAAGTACTGCTGTTTATTTCTTCTCCTAAATCCAGTGCTTTCTCCATCTCTTAAATAAATATGCGCACAAGTACATGACAGAGCAATTGTTTCCTAATACATCCAGGGTAGTCTTGTGCATGTTTTGCATTGCATCCACTCAGCACCGGTGTGTCTGTAGGGATCAGTTTCATTAGGTGTGTGATTTCTGATTATCAGTGCTGCATAATTTGAGCCTCTCC
This sequence comes from Apteryx rowi, assembly GCF_003343035.1. Classification (NCBI taxonomy): domain Eukaryota; kingdom Metazoa; phylum Chordata; class Aves; order Apterygiformes; family Apterygidae; genus Apteryx; species Apteryx rowi. The sequence continues at coordinate 297,790 of NW_020450786.1, forward strand.
ACACCCTAACAACCAGCCCTCGAAGAGCTTCTTAAGTATTTCACTCCCCATACTCTTGAGATAGTTAAGAAATTTATGCAATACAGAAATAAACATTCTGTACAGAAGAATTCTTGCACGGGATAAACCTCTGAAGCATTCATATCATTGCATAGAGACACAAATGCACAGAAATATAGACTATGTGGAGACAGAAAGATAAACTTCAGCTCTGGCAGTGAAGTCTTTGCTTTGCTTATCCAGTAGTTGTTACTGTACAGTGCGTGATAACACAGTACTCCTTTTCCATGTGTGTTTAAGGTCTGAAAGTGCTGTGTTTCATTTGCTGACATAACGTGTTCAAAATGCTTGACCTTAAGGATGAATAGTACAGGCTGACATATGCAGCCGGTCAGTAGCAGAGGCAGTTTAAGCCTTCCCTGACTCTGTCCTGAATCACAGAATCCTTCAGGTTGGAAGGGGCGTCTCCTGCTTGAAGCAGGATCAGCATCATGGTCACACCCAGTTCCTCAGGCCTTTATCAAGCCAGGTCTTGAAAATCTCTAAGGATGGAGACTGCACAACATCCCAGGGCAATCTGCTGCTGATTGACTGTCCTCATGGGGAAAAAGTGAACTTGAAAAAGTGAACTTGGAGGCAGCCCTGCCTTTGAATGTATGGACTGGTCCCTCCCCAGATTGTTAAGATCTGCAGACTTGATAAGTGCACACTGCCGCTTCCTCCAGGTCATTGATAAAGATGTAAGCCAGGAGAGCTCCCGGGATAGACCCCTATGGTGCTTTGCTTCCTCCTGGCCTCCAGGTATTAATCATCACCCTCTGAGCCCAACCATACAACCAGTTTCCTACCCACCCAGTTGTCCACACATCCAGACCATAATGTCCCAAATTGGATACAAGAATACTGTGGGAGACAGAGTTGAACACCTTGCTAGAGTCAAGGTAAATGTCATGCTTTGCTCTCCCCTTATTCACAAGCCTTCACCACAGAAGGCAATCTGGTGAGTCAAGTGTCAATCAATGCTGACTGTTCCCAGTCACCTTTTATTCCGTGTGCCCACAAATGTGCTCCAAGCAGGCTTGTTCCATGATTTTACGTAAAAAACTGTTTTTGTGCAGAACTGATTCTAACCTCAACAGAAATAGTTTGTTTTTCAGTTAGATGACCTCTGTGATCCAAGTTACTGCAGAGCCATACTTTCACATGTGCCAGGACAACAGTGGGGGAGGTGTGGAGTTGGGAACCAGTTCAGGGCAAGGAGAGTGGTGGTTGCTTAAACCAGTTTAAGTGGCACTGCTGCTGAATATACTAAATGTTAAATCTTGTAATGCCTTACACCTCATGCAAATGCATACGAAGCTTGCTTGTCTGTGTCTTTATAAAAACTTACTACAGCTTGCTACACAAAATAGTAGTATTCAATAGGAAGATGGCATATTTGCAGCAAAGAATTTGGCCTTTGTCTATTTAGTATATGCAGTTACAGTAAAAAAGTAGCATTTGCATTTTGTAAATCTGTTAGTCCATGGTGTATTCTACATTCATACGGTAGGATGTAGTTTCTTTCCAAGAGAACATAGAATGTAAGTAGACAAAGTTTGGAGAAAAAGGGCGTTAGGGCTTTTTAACTACTTGTCCAGAGTCACAAAGGAAGCCCACAGCAAAACTGTGAAATAAATTTCCCATATCCTAGTTCCAGTGAATCAAAATTTTTGAAGTGTAAGTGAAAGTAAGTAGTAGAAAGTCAAAGTAAGTAGTAAACTTACTAGTTCAAATGATTACGCTTTTTTAATAATTGCAAAAACATGTTCTTCCATACTGTTTGTGCTATAAACCAAATGAAAATTTAAAAGCAAATGAAAATCAAAACCAGCAAAAGATCTGCCATGCTTATTTTATGCTCCTAAAGTGTTTTTACTACTTACTTTATGTTTATGAGAATCATTTAGGACTGCTTTTGGGTGTTCATTTCATTTTAACAGATATTCCAGCAACTTTTTTTGCATAACATTTACTACAAATCTCTTTCTTTTGAAAGTGCCAAGTGAAAACTGCAGAGTCTGAGTGTATGGGTTGACTTTTAGCATTCCAGCTATTCCTCCTTCTGCACTGTAGAGTATAGTGCAATCACTGCTGTTAATTGCTATCAGGAGAGTCAAATCTCTGTTCCAAGAATGCCATCTAATCCACTTTTCCCTTTTCTAAGTAAACTGCACATAATAATGTAGCCATGATGCTCTAAGGATATAAGTGAAACATATAAATGAAGTCAACTATATCAGTTGTTCTAATAAAAGACATTGTTTCTCCCTGTAAACTAGTCCTAAACTAAGTTGTTTCCATTAGAGAAGTAGCAGGTTTTATAGCATTTTTGGTAGGATCATAAGTATAAAGGAGATGAAGACAGAAGTAAAAAAAGAAGGATGGACTAAAGGCTGTGCAACACTTTCTCTTTAAGCCTTACTAGAGAAATCCCAGTGCCCCATTTTCCTTCGCATGAAACATAAACTCCAAAATGAATCTGACATGGTTAAATGGTACATTTGAGTTGACTTAGCTAGTCTATGTGAACTCTGTGTGAAGAAACCAAGACAGTGTGCTCAGATCATACACTGAACAGTACCAACCCATTTTAATCTGTAGTAATCCTTCTGTTTCAGTAAGTCCCACTGAACCAGTCTTTTTGCTTGATAGTGCTCTATTGCACTACATATGCTCTTATGTTACATGTTTGCAGCTCAGCTATTAACAAACCAGTTAAGTTACTAGTTTCAACACCTTTGGCATCACCTCCAAGCTGTACTCCTACAGGTCTGAACCTGTTGTTTTTTCAGCAATGCCTGGGCTCCTTCCAGAGTGAGGGTGGGAGAATCCCGGGCATTGGGATCATGCATCCCCACCTCCATCATATTGCTTTCAGTTTTTTCTCCTTCTTACACATTTACATAAGTGCAGAGGTGCAAGAGTGCTAGAGCAGTGCGGGACAATACTTTCCAGTTCAGAGTAACAGTGACACATTTGGTAACAAATATATGTATTTGGCACCTGCACTTTTTTTGCATGCTCTTTCTCAATGTCATTTTCTATTCCTGATCCCTGATCCCTAATTCTCCAGCTTATGTTGATACCTGATATTTTTCATATATTGTTTTATCAAGCAAATTAGATTCAACTTCCTAAATTACAACAGGGAGATGCCTTAAGCAACTTCTGTAATTTCTCTGTTCTCTGTACAGATGAGACCCTTCTTCTGCTGAACGTTTCTATATATCAGTCATTGCTGATCAGAAGAAATGTTAAAAAAACACTAGAAATTGTAATTATTATTCAGCAGACTATCTAGAAAAGTAGTGGAAGTTCATGGGAATATGAGGAACTGCACTTGATCAAGCTAAAGGTCCTGCTAGCTCAACTGTTTATTTCTGTCAGTGGCCAGTAGGATAGATACTTAGGGAAAATGTTCAGGATGTAGTGCTCCTTCCTCTTGTCAGGTCCTTTGCTGTGCTTCGCAGCAGGAATATGAGAAACACTGGTCATAAATTGAAACAAGAGGTGTTCTGGCTATATGTACAGAAAAAAAATTTACCAAGAGGGTAATTAATCATAGAACAGACTGTCCAGAGAGGATGATGACTGTCCATCTTTGGAAGTTTTCAAGACCCAACTGGAAAAAAGCCCAGAGCAACCTGGTCTGTATTCAGTGTTGACCCTGCTTTGAGCAGGAGATTGGACTAGTTGACCCAGGTCCTTCCAACCTGAATGATTCAGTGACTCTAGAAATCCTACAGGAGCAATTGACTATTTTGCAATCAGATAGCTGTTGCATCTCTGAGCAGTGTTACATCTGACTGCATGTGTCTAAATCTGTTCTTCATGAAAGGAACAGCTGCAGTTTTATCCATTTAAAAACAACATTTAGATTATAATATTAAAGAATTTAAATTATAATATTATAGAATTTTATTCTATCTGAGGCCATGATTATATTTATTCAAGCTTTGGCTCAAATGCCCCCTTTCAATGGATGGACTGATAGCTGCATCTATCAGAAAGAGTATGGCAATCAGTGACATCTGCAGTACAGCTTCTTTTGTGGAAAGAAGTATTCTTGATATAAAATTTTTAATTATGGCCCCATGGAGCAATTCTTTTGAGTGTTTCTGAGATGCATTTTATGAGAGATGCATCTGCTATAGGATCTGCCCTTCTTTCTACAATAATAATGCAACACGCCTGTGTTTATGATATGAACCAATAATTGCATCCTGTTTATCTCCTTATACACTTGTTTGTGGACTTTAATAACAATAAGAATCACTTAAGTAATAATAAGAATTTACACTCTTCATTAGATGTTCAAAATAGTCTACAAATAGTCAAAGCTTTTTTTTTTTTTTTTTTTTTTTTTTTGGTGTGTTGCATCCCATTTCTAGCGCAAACTAGAAATTAACCTAGCAGACTGGTGCCTTGGCAGTTACAGTTAGGACCAAAAGCCCTAGTCAGTCTGAAAAATCAAATGTGCCCCATCCATTAGTTCTGGCATGGCTAAAGCAGAGCACAATTAATTAATATTTAAGTACAGGATCTTGTGAATCTCCATTCCAGTGGAGACAGTTTAAAAATATTTTTGCACAGTGAAGGGATCAATTTAACGACACAATTTTGTTAATATATTGTTTTCAGACTGAGTGAATGAAGATGCACATTTTTTGCTTATTGTTTCTGAAAAATAATACAAGAAGCTAAGGGTGTACAATGCCTGTCAAATCTCAAAGGATATTAGCCCATTGCCAATCCAGGCATACATATCGTTTTTGTAGAACCTGACTTGACTAAACTAAATGATTTTCTGTCATGTTTGATGAACAGGATGCAAAGATCATTTCTCCTTTAAGATGTCCTAGGAGGCAAAGAAGAAATTTCAGAGACTGTCCAGCATGGCTTTGATGAGGAAGTAATTAAAGTCACTGGCTGACCTGTCCACATGTTTGAGTCAGATAACAATGTAATTGACTGCAATGGTCTCTGTGCTGAAGGACAGTAATAAATGTGTCTGAAACCAAATTTGCTGAGGGAAATTTTATTGGCATTTCTAGTTAGTACTAATAAGCCTAAAATTTAATTTTATTGTATGCAAAAGTATGCTATGCTGATTTTTAAGAGAAATAAAGGTAAAGGGAACATAATTCAGTAACTAGATTGTTTTCCTTCCTTGTGATAATAACCTGCTATTTATAGTTTAGAGTCATTGTTATCATTTCCATGTCTTGTGGCAGTTTTCACACATGCATCTCAGCAACTGTACCAACAGTTATTGACTTTCTAAGTGCTGCTGATGGGCCTAGCTTGTATCACAGCCTGGTCACAGCATACAGTAGCTTTAGGATCTCATCTTTTCCCTCCCCACGATGGTTAGACACTAATTTTAACTACAGATAATTTTGTAATTTGCAGGCAAAGAAGTCAATTTGACATATTCCTCTTAGCCTGTTTGAATTAATTTTAAATGCTTTGGCAGCTTTTCTCCATGCTGCTGTTAAAAGAATTGTAGATAATGATACCACTCACAGCTGATCTCAGTCCTTCCCCAAAAGGAAGAAAATAGCAATCCCCACCAAAACTGCAGCCAATTTATCCTTTCTGGTCATCACATGGTTTAAGTATCTTCTTTTTCCCCCTAGTGTATTCCAGTCCAAGATCACATGCATATTTTGGAGCATAGAGTAACCAAGTATACCTATTCTGATTTTTTAATTGTTTTAGGTTTTCTGGGTATTCTTAGAAACAACTCATATTTTCCACTTTTTATGTCAACTTTTGCAAGATTTGTTGCTTTAAGTTACACTGTGAAGTTGTGTCACCGTACTCTGCAGGCAGTCCATTCGCTTCTGCAAAAACTTCTTTCAGAGGAGCCAGGGTGACAGAGTCTGATTTTAAATACAAAAAGTCCTTAGTATGGTTCTGTTCCTTTATTACAGTTTCACACAAGTGTCATTTGTGACCAGTCAGTTTAAGCCACGCAACATGAAACAGAGCATGCATGCACCATACAGCATTTACCCAAATGGTCCTTGCGGTTCTAACAAACCTGCAAAATGTACTTCTGCTTTGACTTGTGCATCATCAAAATAATTGATTACTTTGTTCTCAGTCTTCAAGCACCTCCGAACAGCAGCTGACACTGCTGGGGAAGGACAGGTTACTTTTTCTTCCTATTCTACCCTCAAATCAGCTGGGAGAAACAGCTTGTTTTGCCTCTTAAACTCACTGACCATTGGAGTACAGCAGTCTTTGCAAGTCAGCAATGTGTCAGTCCTAGGGCAGTTTTAGCTACTCACTTAAACAAAGAGGCACCAAGAGACCTTCCCATGAACCAGGATTTAGCCCTAAATTCCAGATGCACAATTCTCATGGTTGTTGAAGTAAGATACTAGCATCACTTTTAAGAGCAACCTGAATTTGCATTATTTGCAGCAAAAGAAGCACAATTGTACATTAAGCAGATTGGATTTGGAAGGCATTGACAAAGATAGTAAATACAAAACCCCACCCCATACTTTTCTTCCACTATTGTTCTTACAGTAACTTTTCAGTACAAGACCACACTTAAGGCATAATTTTTAAAGGAACCCATGGCCAGCCTTTAATTAGCACATAAACTCATCATTTGCACTGCTAAGCAGTATGAGTGCACCCACAACTTTTTACATCTATTAAATGGTGCTGATAGCTTCTGTGTTCACAAATTAGGTCTTATCTTTCAAATTCAACCTATAATCACAAGATACATTTCAAAGCAGGCTGTTTGTGCCTCTCCCTTCCTGAAGTTGATCACCATCTTACTTGTGTTGGTGCAACTGCTTATGGGATTACCTTGTAAACTGGATCACTGAAGTGATCAAAGTTTTAAAACTTCTGGTTTTTTCAAAGGCTTTGCTAATGATACAGATGTTTCTGATGATCCAATTTACAGAAGGTACGATAAATAGACTTGTCAACACAGCTGTGAGAATAAAGAAGGAATGAAGAGCTGGGGGTGAAGTTTAAGGCATATGGGGTGGGGGAAAGGAGGAAGAGGATAAGAACTTTTAAAGCCAATACTGTTACTGTGAAAAAAGTATATGGGACCACAACTTCAGCCTCAAAAAGGACAGGTTTGGAAAATATAAATTGATTTAAAAAAAATCTCATCCCTGGCACTCCATGTGTTATTGGTCATTTCTTTGTGATGTGTTGATCCTTCAAATCTAAATTTCTCCTTTAGACTCTACGTCAGCAAAATCCTTAACCATGTACTTAGCTCCAAGAATCTGAATACTCTTATCAACACTCTTTATAAATAAAATTCATCTCAACCTTAAGTGTTTCCATAAATTCAGGTGTATTTTTCTGAATGTTTCAAGATAAGAATGCACCTAAATGTTTAGCTGAATCAGGGCCCCCTCAATCGTTATAAAGCTCCTGCTAAGGAATATATAGTTGATAAATGTCTTTAAACACATCTTGTGGAGGAAAGATCTTGTTTCTTCTTATACATTTTTTTTTTTTTGCAATAGCTATTCAGAAGCATTAGCCTTACCAGCATAGAATGAGTGAGTACATCTCTCAGATAATGCTGGCCTCTGATCATTGAAATGAAATAGCTGAAACCCCAGAAATTGCTTCACACTGAGATCCAGAAACAGCAATACATTAATTCTTTTCAAAGCATCTTTCTATTGAGCATTTCTTCAGAGCGGGAAAGTGAAAGGCATTGTTACCTAAAATTCATTTCTAGGGCCTGTATTAAAAGGCATTTATGCCAATTTAAAGTCATGCAGCTGATGAAGTGGTCAGTCCTCACTTCCCCCTTTCCAGCAGACTGTTCCCACCTTTCCACTGAGCATTCAGTAGGGCTTTCAGGGCCGTGGAAATCCCCCTGAAACAGAAAATGTATTAGCTTTCAACCAGATCACCTTGCCAAGCAACAAGCTTCAGAGCTGCACAAGCACTAGGGTTGGCACAAGGGATGCCCAGGAGTGAGCCAAGAAGGAGCCCTGCAGAGGAGAGGTGGGCTGAGAAAGTTCACCCGTTTTTCTGGAGGTGAAACACCCACTATCCATCCTGAAAGCCTTGTTTAATCAGAAAGCTGTTGGTTAAATTGGAGGTTCACTTAGAAAAGGTCAAACATGAAAGTGGAGTGAGGATATTTGAATGTGCCTAAATGAGTGAAACCAAATGCTTATGTCTGAGAAATGGTTCACCCAATTTTATTGTCATTATGAAGAATGAAAAAGATATTAAGTCTTCAGCAACAGCTCTTGACAATGTCAGGACAAGAACTTGTTTTATTCTTCTGATATCTAGACTGAGTAGAGGACATGCTGAGTTAAAATCAAATCACTGCTTGTATCACACTTTTTTCCCTGCTCTTTTCACACAAAAAAATGGTTTCTCAGTGGAAAACCCGTATTCATAATTTATAGTGAGGGCTATTCATTAATGAAAAGCAAGATTTTACTGGTAAAATCTCTTAGGAATTGAGCTAAATGTATACCTTTTGATGTTGTTTGAAGACTAAACCTAAGTCTGGTCTGAACAGGATTTTATCTTTAGATTAGGCTTAAGGATTAATGATTTATCTTCACTGAGTTTAATGTTTAAATCCAAATGTTTTACTGTATTCTCCTTTCACTTTGTTCCCACTTTCAGTGACCTGAACCAGCTAGGGAGTAGAATAGTACAGAGTGTTAAGCACAACAGCTCTGAAATGTTTAATTTCCAGTGTCCTCTCAGCCACTGACTCACTTCAAGACCTCGTGTTAGTTTCCTAACTTCCTCCCTACCTTGTTTGCTCCTCAGATAAAATTAAGACAGTAATTTGCCTTATCAAAACTTGCATAGCACACTCATCTCAGTAGTGACTGTGCAACTGTACATACTTCACAGAAGCACTGCAAGGATTAATTATTTTGTACAGCACTCTGAAGATTAAAATAATTAGCTAAGTAGTAAGGCACAGTGTAGGCATCTCACCCTGAAAGGTCAATTCACCAATATAAAACCAAATAACTCGCCAAGCCAACAGTGCTGCCTTTGTTGGTCTCTAAACCCCTGGTGCTTGCTGTGTCAACTGCATGGGCCCATCACACACTCACTGGTTGCAAATGCCAGTTTCTTCAAAGTACCTGAGCCCAGGAGGGTTTGAAATTCAGCTCTTTCCTCAACATTTCATACTGGAACAGCCAGCCAGCAGGCTGCGAGGGATCCCTCCTTAAGCATCTACCTCACCTCACTTTGTTCCACACCTGAACAGAGAGAGGGGCACCCATCTCGGCACTGGGAATTGCACTGCAACACCCAGCATCACAGAGGCCTTAATGACAGCAGGTTAAGTTATCAATACAGTGTGAACTATATTTTCTAACCAGTTGAGCCCATTTTGAGGGCATGCTGCAGGGGACAGACTTAATTTCCTTCTTTGGAAGGGTGGTGCCCTTCCCAATCTAACTACCCTTCATCTCCAAAGATTTACACAGCATTCCCCAGCACATTAGGCAACAGTGTGAGCTGTTCAGTCGTTGTTGTCTGCCAGCTGAGGTAGCAGCCAATTGAAATGATTCCCCAGCAGCTCCTTCAAATAGAAATGTTATTTATGGTTGCAGGTTTAGAGCAAACAGAGGGAGTACAGACCTTTCACTGTATTTAAACTGTGAACGTTACAAGCTTGTTCATTGAGTCAAGTCACAACCTTCTCTGTGCTTGGAGAAGAAAATGCTGCCACATGCTGTTCCTCTCTGCCTCTCTGTCTGTCTCTCGGAGAAGATAGTGTTGCTGCTATTGCAAAACCTACCCACTCCAGCTTTTTAGGAGTCTCTCTAGCTTTTTAAGACTTTTAAGCTCTGGACTAAGTCATGGAGGTCCCCCAGACACCTATATTCCTTATCCATGATAATATCTTCATCTACATCATTTCAGGAATTAACTTTTTCTATGTAGGCTTTTCATCCACAGTACATATTCATAGATGCTTCTTATTATCTCAGTTTTACCTTCAGGGAAGATGATTTCTGCTAAATGAAGTGACTATCCCATTTTCACACAGCAAGAAATAAGACTAAAATCCAAGGTCCCTTATTCCTGGTCCAGCACAGTCTACTTTACTCAGAATGTGTCTCAGGTCTTAAATTTTATATTTTATTTCACTCAAATATCATTAGCTGGGATCCTAATGAGATGCAGAAAAACCTGAAAATGGTCCAGAGCTGGACTACTCTGTTACTTAAGTAGCCCTGGTCCTAAAGAAAGATGAGAGGAACTTTGGAAGAATTAAACAGATATGTATGAAAGATGCCTCAGCACTTTGGGCCATCTAGTCCAGTAAAAAGTACCTCAGACCCAAATTTACTGAATCAGTGAAGTGTGGTCTTATATAGTCCTACTGAGATTCCTGGAGCTGCAGATCTGGAGGTACTTTGTTTAAAAGGTGTCTTCAGAGAAAGCAGGTACTAATAAGGCTAGTCTGTTTAAGCAAAATTTAGTCATAAGGCTAAAATGATCACCAGCCTTTCCCTCTGTTTTTTTTCATGAATGCTTAATATATTTTTTAAATGGTAAGAATTTAACTGGGAGAATAATAGAGCTGATGGTTGCGTGGGTTGTATGTATAGTGAATTTATTTCCTTATATAACTCTCTCACTCTGTTCCTGTATTACCAGCAATGAAAATCCATGCTCACTGGGTTTCAAATTTAGATCTCGTTAACTGTCCTTCTTTCCATCCACCCTTCTTTTTCATCTTCTGCTAAATGTCAGCATGCTTTTGTCATTTGGAGATCCTTATCTTTTCTTTAAAAGGTTATTGTACCCTTGAGTACTTGGGATTATTAATAAGCTCCTTATTAATTCTAAAAGATGGCATTTGTAAGAGGAGTGCAAGACAGGAAAGGCAAGGCAAGGCAAGGCAAGGCCTCCTTGACATGAAGAGGCAATCAGTAGCCTTTCTAATGCTGTAGCCTGATAAAATTAATCATAAAATAAGGATTTCTGAGGCCATGCAAAGTAATGAGAAATCAACATTTCAAATGTATTTAGATGGGCAGATGACTGTTAGCCTAAACCAAAAGTAAGTGACATAGCCTTAGATGAGTAACTAGTTGACATAAATGAACCCCTTCATTTCAGGTTTAATCAAAAACTCCTAATATCTGTGGTGACCCTTATATGACTGCAAACTGTTGAGTCTGTCTATAAAGAGCCTGGTTAATCACAGTGTTATCAGCACTATCAAAGAAGCTCTTAGAAATGAGTCTGACATTCCTTTTAAAAATGCATTAGAGAGATCTAATGCAACCTTTAAATGATGTAACTATTGTTTAGCAATTCCGAGCATTCCACCTAGTTGTATAATTCCTCTTAACAGCTGCAAATACAGTGATGGATCAATTCATGACATATTTATCTGATCTGCTCTCAACAAATGTGGTTGAAGTGTTTCACATCTGTACCTAGTGCACTCCTTAACTATGTTCACATCACTGAGGTCTGAGAAAATCAAGGCAGCTCCTCATGTTGTCTTTCCAGAGCCAGAGAACAGGCTTTCGTGTGAAACAGCCTCATTAACTCACAGCAGGCAATGTACAGCAATAAGGGAGGATGGAGGACTAGTAAGTACACCCACATAAATATGGTAAAGGGGCCAGAATTCATGACCTTTTGAGTAAGCTCAAGCGTACTATCTATTCTTATCAGTTTAATATCTGACATGACCTTGATGTGAGGATTTGCTATTAAAAGGGCTTTCTGATGCCTAAAGGCTCATTGCAGCCACTCAGTGCATTGCCCAATATTGCAGTGGCCTATAGAAAACTGGACAGTTGTGTGGGCAAGACGAGGGAAGGCAACATTGTGCTGTCTTCTATTCCTGGCAAGGGGAAAGTGGTTAATTGCCACAGTTACTAATCAAGTATCAATCAAGTTTATGAGCCAAAATCATGAGTTGTGTCCACTGCATCACTACTTCTTCTGTAAGTCAGTTGTAGTTATAGGTGGGCTTTCTAGGGAAGCCTAAAGACACTTGTTTGAAGTTACACTAAGTAATATTGTAAATAATGTGAACAGAGACATTTAACACATATGGAGAAAGTCATGGTTACTTTTCAAATAATTTTTCTACTAAACTTTCATGAGTTAGAAAAAAACCTTTTGAAGTCTCTTTATAGACTCATATTTCAGCTTAATTGAAATACTTGGATAAAAGTGAGAACAAAACTTTAACATTGAGGTATTTAAGTAGAATATCTTACTTTTCACAGAACCTTTACATTGCTTCTTGATCTAACCTAGGTTGACCCTCTATAGCTTATAAATCTTCAGAGGCAAGTAAGAGAAAGATCTAAACCCTAAGTACCCTATGAATGAATCTTCTCCAATAAAATTTCTTTGTAGTTATTATGTCAGCTTACACTGGCAAATATAAGTATTTGTAATATTATTAATACTTATATTTCCTATTTAATTGGCAAACATAAGTATTCTTACATAACGATCCAAGATCTTCAAAGCCTTTGAGATGGAAATATGTCAACCTAAGGTATTAACTGGTTTTGTTTAAGAGTCAAATCAATTAGGCATTGTGTAACCCATTAGGAGTATGTTACAGGTCTCTTCTTGCACCTCTGCCTAGTTTCCTGCAGTACTCCCTAGAAAATCTGCATTTTTAGCTCGGGTTGTAGTAGGTTACATTTTTTTAGTTATGGAGGTCCCCAGTTTAATTGTTCAAGTTTTGGCCAACATGGCCATCCATATGGCAGTATCAAAAGACTTTAGTTAGCTGTCAGCTTCAGTGATAAATACTAGATAAAACTTTTATGTTCTAAAATGTACAGCTTACACTTCCTTGGGAAACTATACCCAACATAAAAATGTAAACAGGATCCATGCACAAACCCAGCAGAAAACCCTAAGGTGAATTCTTTTAGTTCTCCTCAACAAAAAGAGAAAATGAGATTTCGGACTCCAGGACCTCTTACTGAATTTACCTTACCACCTGCAAACTAATGAAAAGGAGCTGTTAGTTCAAGCATACTTTTTTGAAATTCTGATGGCTGTCTGATAGCTGGATTTGAAATCAAACAAAGCTTTGTGCCTTGAGCTGTGTCAGTATAAACCTTACTGCTTAATTAACAGAGATCATCCATGTCATTTAAATGCTGTATTACTTCTTTTAAATACTTACCTAGTGGCCAAAGAACACTTGAGAGTTTGTAAATAAAAAAATAATTGGAATTAGAAATTCAGCAGCTGTTCATGAGGAGTCTTAAAATTATTGAATGTTTATTACTCTTTACATTTAACTCCTCTTATCTTTTATCAGGGCTACAAGCCTATATTAATCCAAAACAGAGAACAATAATACAAGCTTCTACTACAATATTCTTCTTCACCAATATGTCTTTGATACTTTTATATGGAACAACCCAGGATGAATATTAGCTACTATTTCTATTTAGTACTCCCAATGAATATTGTTGACATTATGATACATGAAAATGCTTCTGCTAGCAAACCCTACATTGTATTTTGGGCAACCAAAGACAGAGTTTTCTAAGAGACGAAGCTCTTTTTCTGTAATTCAGTTAATACAGGAAATCCCAAATTAATTGGCCATGGAATACTGCTGCAAGGTTCATCTGTTTATCAAAGTCATATTCTTGGCAAATGATTAAACAGTGAAATGGAACAGTTGTTCCTCATCAATATTGCTTCAGTGGTAGACAGTACATGTTATCTTCAGCATTCCTACACTTCATTACTGTATTTTATTCTTCCTCACAGAATTGCAGATAAATAGTCAGGGAAAATGACCATGTGCATTAGGTGTTCACAATAGCAAGAATAGTTTCTTTTGCTGCTCACAGACAAACTCTGACTTAGAAGGTCTTTAGTTGGGTTTTCCTCATTTTATTATTTTGTAGATTACATATCTCAGATCTAGGCTGTTCTGAAAAAAGCACTGAAAAGACACCAGACACCAAGTCAATTAGTGAATATCTTAATTTGTGTTCTAGAAACTCTTTGAATTACCAGACTGATGAAGTCCACATACCCATGGCTGCTGGAGAACACCAGTGTTTTTCCTGAAAGAGAGTGAATTGAGCTGTTCACCTTTGCACAAAACACTCTTGACTCTTCATGGTGAAAATCTTCTCTCTTCTCTAAATTACTCATCCTCCAATGCTTCATTTTATAGAGGTTTTTTAAGAGGAGTTGCCAAGGTAATTTTGGCTTTTGGTTTTTGTCAGCTTCTCTGACCAGAATCTGAGCGTGGAAGAGGAGCTGCATGACCTGTTCACCTGTTCCTGGCAGCAGAGGGAACAAGTTACCAGCTCTGATTCTTCTAGGTCCTTGAGAAGCTGTGAACTGTTATTATGAAAAGAGTCATTGCAGGTCCAAACAGGGTGGATGATCTGGTCATTACACTCTTCTGTTTTTGTTCTCTGGCAGGACCTAATGAGTAGCTGTGGGTAATTGCTTTCCTGTCATGAGGTCCGTTTAATATGGAGCACTACTAGATGTGATTCGCTCCCAGCTACATGGTGTTTTGTAGGAGGGATGTATGAATCAATCCAGATTGAATGGAGATAATGTTGGGAAAAAATGGTGGAGATGGCAAGGGATCATACAGATACGAATATTAACAAACAAGGAAGGATAATATGATTTGTATCACAGGGGAATACACTGACCTCCTCCTGATCTGGCTGCCTATAACCAAATTCAGTTTCCTGTGTTTTTGAGTGGCCAGGAAAGTGTAAACTCTTGCTGTCACTGCAGCATTCAGACTCTCACCCCTTGTGCACCCACAGCAGATTGCTGGAATGCAGGCTCAAATATCAAAATAACTCAGGAAAAAAGACTCTTCCATGTTCCCTCCTCTCAGTAACATGCCAGAACAGCAGCTGTTATCACATCTTAACTGAGTAATTTGGTGCCTAGTTATATGAGCAACCCCATTCTTACTGTTGCAGCTGGTACTGCTGAAGCACACCACCTTCATTGACATGAGTGGGCAAAGTCAGTCAAATACCCTTCATGATGCACTTCTGAGCTCTGGACTGTGTCACCTGCATGATCCATTAAGACCTGTATTAGTTATCTTACAGACTCTCTGAAAAGCTCATCTTTAGTCCAAGGCATTTACATAGGGAGCTAGGTCTAATATCTAGGATTTGCTTTGTCAGAGCATATGTTATTGGAGGAGAATTAGACTAATTGTGAAATTAAATGACATGGAAATTCCCAGAGCAAGGAGTGGTAAATTGTTTGTGCATGACTCTAAATAATGCAATAATTAATACTTCATAATAAAACAATGAGTACTACATATATCTTTGATATAAATATGACCTATCAACTGACTGAAAGATATGTTTATGATCCATGAATTAGAGTTGGCCTGGCCTTCAGCTATGGGCGAATGAGGAAGCAGAGCAAAAATAACCTTTCTACAAGATACTTGAAGAAAAAACATATTGGAAAGTGTCAAGACTTGTCTGATTAAGAAGCTAAGCCTGCCTTAAGTACAAAGGCACTGATTGCCTCACTTGGTTTAACACCTTTTTCACCATGAAGAGAAAACCTCTACTATGTCTAGTGTGTCATTCAGTCAGCAGGGCTAGATCAGAAAAATGTCATTTCCTCTGTTTAAGACTTTTATTTCTTTATAAGAATAAAGCTGATGTGTTGAGCAAGTGGCTGCCATTACTAAGGGTGAACACTGTATTCCATTCAAACAGCAAACCATTCAGACTCCAAACAATGGAAATTAATTACAGAGATTCTTGGGGGCTGAGCATTTTTTTCTGAGTTACAGACAAGACTCAAAGAGATAAAGGGTTTTTTTCATATTCATTAGTATGTGTTGTAACAGTACTATGCATTGACTTTATATATTCTCCACACATATTTCTAATAGGGAAGATATACTACAGTGAGTGATTGTGTACACTGCTCTTAGTGCACAATGTCACTTGTGATGAAGTTCTGCAAAACAATGCAAGAAAGTCACAAGCTGGCTGCAGCAATCAATGCCAAGAAAACAGTGACTACTTCAGTCCCTAGGAAATATGCATATACATATATATAGACAGAGAGAGTTGTTCTGCAAACCAGTGGGGAAATTTCCAATACAACTCATAGAAATATGTGCATAGAACTGCTACAGAAAAATAAAAACTGGTTGCACAGGCCATAATGATAAAGTATGTGTCACTAATACTTTCCAAAGCCATTTGAAGCTGCGGGTTCAAAACATAACAGCATAACAGCTTGTAGGGCCTCCACTTTAAAAAATTGCCTAATTGCCAAAAATGATTCTAGGACAATTGTTCAGGTAAGCAGCATTTAGAAACTTTGAGGGTAGCAGGTGCTGTACACATTCTGTTGACTTCACCATGTTCTTCAGCCTATTCAACATAATCACTTTTCTTGCAAGCAGACTTAATTTCTCCTTTCCTATTATTTTCTGGAGGGAGTATGAAAAGATACTCTAGTAATAAAAGAAGTTCAGGTAAGAAGGCTTAATAGCTTCATTTTGTCTTCTGTTCAAAGCAGTTGCAAAGGTACATGTTCAAATTCAATGTTTCTTTTTAACTGTTTTCTTCATTTCGTTGTTTATTCCTATACAAGACATCTGCAGGCCTGATGCCCAAAATTTCACTGCCTTATAAACAGCGATACTGAGCTATACTGAGCAAATGCTATGTTGCAGGCTTCCTTTTTAACATCTGATTTCTTGTGTCTGTAAGAAATATCTGAGGGTCTACTCACTTAAATAGAGTTGATTCTATTTCATTATCTTCCCTCATCCACAGGATGCATCTTATTTATTATTGTAGGCTGTGAGAATTGTACAGACTCAGAAACTGAGAATAAAATAAGAAAACTCTCACATTCAGGCTTCTGCTGTGCCTGCCAGAACCTGAATTCAGATGAGTTGGAAGGCAACTTGCTCTTCTTTGAGGCTGACATTTTGTTCTCCAGAATCTCAGTTTAGTTATTTCTTCAATTCCTAATCCCTTTGATTGTGAAGTAAACCTAAAAAACTGTAGATCAAGAAAGTGACGTGTGCCTGAGTTTGCAGAAAGTCTGAACAAATGATACTGAGCACTGTGAAATATCTTCTTTGTGTCAAGGTGGCGTCGGTTTATTGAACTGAGAACCCTGTTAACTGTGTGCAACCATCACAATGAATTTCTGTGAAAAAGAATAATGCATATTTTCATGCATGTTAATTGTCATTAAGGACAGTTTCTGGTATCCTTACAATGCATAGGACATTACTCCCCGAGTGGTGCTGCTACTGTGAGAACGGGATGGTGCTATCTAGCATGAATAAGGATATACAAACACTGCTCTACAACATTTTCTATTTCATGCACGTGAGATGATTAACAGAGCTATATATTTTTGCCTTGGACTATATGTAAATGATAGTACCAGTTATATCAGGATGTGCTGTTTGGTGTTGTTGATTCATTTTATTCTTACCTTTTTGTCTCCGTGGAATCCTTTTTCTGAAATGCCAGTGGTATTTCAGTGCAATGTGTACCTTTGAGGATTTCTTGATGAGTTAAGGGACAAAGTGTGATGTTTTCTGTAAAATATTCTTGACCCTGGAGTTATCTGTTCTTCTTAGAAACGGAAAATAGAGCTTTGCAGTAAAGGGCGGACCTAAGGCATGGGAAAATAGATTCAATTTGTAACTTTTTCCTGAAAACCATTCTATGGATTTGGACAATTACAGTTGCATAGAAATTAAGGTCCAGCTACATGTTTATCACTATCCGTTAAGTTTTATCTAGATGCCTTATGTCAAGCACAAGACTTCATTCAGATTGCATGTCATTTCTAAAAATATCTAACTTAGGCTACATGGAGAGAATAGGATGGACTGATGGTTCATCAGTTTCTGCAGTATCAAAGATACTGCTTAGATAAGCTACATCTATTAACAGAGTCTACCCATGTCTCAGTTTTTAATTTATAACATGAGAATAAAGATATATTAACACTTTACAAGGGTGCTTGAGATTCAAACCATAAATATTTAGGAGACTTTCACTGAGAGGATTGTTTCTGAGTGTGGGCTCTGTTAGCTGGAATTTTTGCTTAGGATGTTCTCTCAGGAAGGATGGTTGTGAAACATATTTAGTTTAAGTCTGCACAAAATTTTACCTTGAAAATCTTTGGGAGAATTCCTCCATGCTGGATCATTGTGTTAGATTCTTTATACTTTTCTAACTAATATTAAATTTAAAATACATTTAAAATAAAGGTATTCACAGACTATTAAATAATTGATTACTTAGAATAAATATTCATGAAATGATTTGAGGCATAAAACTCACTCAGGGTAAATCAGCTATGAGCTTTTTCCAGGTCTCAACATCCATATAATTGACCTTCCTACCACACCCTGAAGTTTTTCCATCCTAGCATTTTAAGTTGTAAATATTCATCCAGATAAACAGCTGTCTCCTTTTTGACATACCCACGGCTCTTCCTCACTGGCATTGTCTGCAGCCAGTTGGCATCCACAGGATGTCAGAGCACATCATGGCTGAGGAAGGTTAACCTTTCAGAAATGTTTATCTCCATATGTGATCAATATTTGCAGCACTGCAGTATTGTGGCACAACCTCTAAGTAGAGCCTTTAGGTGTGTTTTTAGGAACACTGATTTATAAATAAATACAGCTGACAGCCTGCTGATCAGAAGCCTATATTTACCATGGAGAGGTTGACGTAGTGTCATACAGGATTTGACAATTAACCTTGAAAATTCCTGAGGTATAGTCTACATCTTTTGAGAATTTTCTGAGTAAAACCAAAAAGTAATAAAATCAGAAATCCATGGTACAGTGTTCCTTTGGACTGCAGAAGATAATCACTATGTTATCCACAGCAGTAAATGAGAAATGCTAATTTTACCTCTGTTTAATCATCGGTAGGATTCTAAAATGTTTCTGGGTTTGCCATTTTGATGTTTTCAGCATTAGAAAAACAGTCTGATACCATCACTTTTTCTTCCGTTCCTATGCATTCAGTTAATTCAGAAGAAAAATCTGTCCTGTCTACTTGTTTTTTCTCTATCTGATGTCTGTGCCAGTAATATATCTGGCCAGATAGGGGACTGTGCTGTGATTTGGGCAGAAAGACCCTGGGAGCATAAGTCCAAATGAGAGCTGCACTGTACTTTGAACACATGGCGAATGACACCCTACTTGCCGTGGGCTGGTTTTCCCAGCCGGTAGCTCTACCTACCTACACCTACAGCTAGTTAGTGTGTAGCCCTTGTGCATGTGCAGATCAAAATCCTTGTTTGACGATGCTCAGGTCTTCAGTAGTTGTAAAGGGTCCTCACATCCATTCACACTCGCTTTGCACAGTATAGTGAAAAATATGGGCTCTTACAAGGAATTAGCAATTTGTCTAAGGAATTTTGCTCTAGAAATATATTGGGCTCTGAATGACAACAGGTTCTCCCTCCTGGAAGGTTGTTCTAATGGTGCTTTTACCTTATCTTGAATTTCTCATTTATTTCTATTGCTGATCAAACAGAAGCTTCAGCACTGAGGAAAAGCAAGTTCATGTATGCATGACTGGCCAAAGACAGAAAAAAGTATACAGGTATGGACAAGCCCCTTATCTAGATACAGAGCATTTTGTGTGCCCCCTGGAAACATCAGAGCAGGGCTGAACATTTAAAAGTTAGTAGGAGAAAACTAGCCTTTGAGAACATCGTTTAAGTCCCAGTGAATGTGTCATGTTCCCAGATAGGCAGTGAATATGCCCTCAGCAAGGGACAAGGTCAGTGTGTCCTCAGGTTACATTTCCAAATCTGTTAAGCTTTCCCAGGTCAAAAACTGTAGTCGGTCTCCTTGGGATAGTGAATCTGTTTGCCTCTTTGCACGAGCCACAGCAGGATCTGGTTCTAAAGAACTGCCAGTTGCTGATACAATTTATAAAGTGGTGTAAAGCAGAGATAGAAATTAGTATAACTTTAGGACACTGCTGCTAGCTAGCATTAAATCAGACCTTGTTATGAGATTTATGGTAAAAATAATTAAAAAATGAAAAGCCTCTAAATCCTCCTGTTTGCAGAATTAAATTAGGCACTTAGGATATGCCAGACTTAAGAAGCTAGAAAATATCTACCCTAATATTAGAGGCAACCATGAGACCCCCCCTTAATCAGCCCAGTGTAAAGTACCCTTTTCCATCTACTCCATACCTTGTGGGCTGCCCCAGTGCTACTTATTTCCAATGTGGAGCCCTTCTATGCAGAAAGTATAAAGACTTGGAAAACAGGAAAGAGCTGTGGGGTTGGTGGTTTGGGGCATCCTGAGCCCAAGATCTTTATAACCGTGCAATTCCTAACTGTGCTGCAGGAGGAAGGGGAGGGAGGAGGGAAGACCTACTGGTGGTGATTAATGTTATACCCCAAAGTTCAAACAAGCTTCCCAGCTTGAACTGGAACTGAGGATTCAACAGAAGGGTTTATTTTGAGCTGGTCTGCAGTAAGGGTCTTATGGCAAGCTTAAGGTCAATATTATCTATAAATGTGGATATCTTGGCCACAGGATTTAAAGTGCTTTTATGTTGCCACTGACATCAGGGGGACTTAAGTACTTAAGTACTGCCAAAGATCCAAGTTTAAATTACTTTTGAAAATGGAACAAGGACTTTTCATAAATTTCATCCAAAATCTTTCTTCTGACAGATTTAACATTACTCAAATCCAGCTGTGTTCTGTGGTCTCTTTGCACCTTGTTGCACCACGAGGCATTGCTCAGCAAACAAGAGTAACAGTTTTTAGCTGCTAAGGTGAAATATTCACAAGCCCAGTCAAGGCAAGGAAGAAAATCATATTAAGAAACAGCTCTTTACGTTCCTTTGCAGTATCCCTTTCATTCCTTGTGACTGTGCACCTGTGCTGAAAGCTGTTCTGGCAAACCTTATTTTTCTATAGAAACAATTGCCAGTGTTTTCTAGTTTCTTGCAACCCATTAAATCTTTGCTCCCCTTTCTTTCCTCCCTGTCCTCATCTTCTGCCCCAAACATTTAGCATTAGCTGTTTTCTGTGACTTTGATGCTTCATAACTGAGGGAAGAGCTTTGGATTGCTTGGCAGGCTGACCTATATCACAAACCCATGCAATCACTCCCACCACAGAGAAGCCCTTAATTCAAAGCAGGGGGCTACGGCAGAGCTTTCCAACACATAAAGATCCCCTGATGCTGGGGAAGGTGGGTAGCTCTTCCTCCTGTGCAAAGGGCACAGCCACGGGAAAAGCAATGTGGCTGCACTCCTCCAGCACTCATCAGTTGATTCAATAGTCCCTTAAATCTGTCAGCATCCAGGGCAAATAACAACTACCTTCAAGATGCTTTAATTTATATCAGGTTAATATATTGGCAAAGCCCCTCTCCAGCTACTCTGTGGGCCAAGGACCTATGAAAAGTATGCGTCATTATTTAAGCATTTGCCTCCAAAGGTGCAAATGCTGCTTTGATTAAGTTCATCTCAGAAAAGAGAAAATGTGCAAACTAATTACATTAATAATTTAATCAATTAAATAATTGACATTTTAGCCAAAGTATGCAGTATTTGTCTTTCTGGGTGTGAAAGCTTGTTTGTGTGCTGTGCTGTTGATGCCCATTAAACACAACTCACCTGGGTTGGAATTCTGTTTTTCCTCAGTTCTGTTATCATGCATGCCTTATTAAGTCATTTATTATATAACTTGGGTACTTCAATCCCTTTTTTCTGGATAGTTTTTGTATCTTTACAATGCAGTGTGGGGTGTTAGCCTATTAGTCAATTTTCTTTAGCTGTCACTCAAACTGACTGCACGACTTGATTCCCTGCTGGTTAAAAAAATTTAACAGAGAAACTGCCAGTCAAGTTTACTAAACAGTCCAACAATAGAGAAACTGCAAGCCTAGAATGTTCTCCAGTTTCTGTAATTATACACTGCAGAGTAATAATTGTATGATAGTCTGGCATTCATTATGTGAGCTTAAGTGCTCACATTATAGCCTTCTATTTTGAGGACATTATTACCATGCAGTAATAATTCTGTTCAGGTTGGTGATACCTAGAGTACAATAGCTTTTATGGAGTTAGGGAGATTTGTTAATAATCAACCTATAAATATGCCAATAAAATAGCAGCTTGAATTCTGTTCTGAAAAATGCAAAATAATTTTTTTAAAGACAGGTAACAAATCTTTGGCTCCGTTCATCTTGAATGTTTTAAAAAATGTGCACTTAAGGCAACCTCCTTATTTAGCCAGTGCTGCTATTAAATTGCTATTTAAACTGCATGGTTATTATACAGGCAGAGTATATACCTTATGGCAACAAGTACACAAGTACCATGTGTGTCTCTCCCAGAATGTGCCATTGGCCAGAAATAATAAATTCAGGTCATACCGTTTGATTATGTAATTGTACTAAGTATATCAGAGAAGATGTTTTCAAAGACCCATAAGGATTTAGCAACCCAAATTCCACTAATGGTCCATAGAATTTATACTCCTAAATACCTGAAGTGCTCAAGTCTCTTTCAGACCAGGAAAACTACTGAAATTTTACACTGTACTACTGATCTAAGAAACAGACCTCTTGTCTTCACATCCCTTTTTTAATTCTGAAAAGCTCTAAATAAAAAAACGTTAATGCCATATTCCTGGATGAACTCTTGAGTCTGGGCTAGACTAGTGAGGAACACAGAGCTTCCAGGTTTGATGGGCAGAAGAATTAATTCCTCTAATAATTATTACCAGTGAATTAGCGTGAAAACCATTAGAAGTTTGTTTGCACAAATGTGAAGTCTTGAACAAATCTAGCACCTCTGCAATAATCTTGTGAATAGCATCTAAGATTGACAAAGCTCCAGGAAAATTCCTCTCACATTCACCTGGAAGTGTTGCCAAGATTTGTGGTTATCCTTCTTGTCATGTTCAGAAAATAGTGGTTGAACACTATCTGAGGTGAGCACAGGCACAAAACTTCACCTGCAGTTGTAAGGAGATAGAACTAGTTATTTCCTGATCAAGGATATAGAAAGCCAATAGGCTGATAAAACAGTTTTATTTGCTCTTAAGAATAGCTAGTTATGGTCATTCTGAGTTGTAACTGTTCCGGCCAGGGGAATTGTGCTTGAAGGAATTAAGTCCATGTTATTCACCAACACTGCTGAAGGTTAATATGAAAACATTTTCTCCTTGCTGCTTTGACCCGTTTTCAGAGTCCAATTGCTTTCTGTAAATTGAGTGGGACTCAACTGGCAGTAGCTTCCTAAATATGTGGGTTATTTATCTGATGAGTAACCTGATCTCTCAGTAAATAAGTTTCCAAAGATCCAAATCTAGGCTGAAAAGCTAGCTTTTGCAATGCAGACAGATTGTAATGCTGGTTCATGGACAATAGTGTTCGAGTCTCCTGACAAGCACACTACCAACGCAGGCAGTTAATTTGTTTGTGTTGAAATTATTTGAAAGTTTGGCCAAGGGGTCTACTGCAAAATTGTACTGAGGTGCCACTGGAAGGCATGATCCTTGTAGTTAGGGCAGTAGACTCTGCTTTAATAAAACTCCTGGGTTCCTCCTCTGGATTAGGCTTTGTATGTTGATATTTCAGGCAAATCATTCAGTCCCTCTTTGCTTGATTCATTTGTCAGAAGAACAGGTGTCATACTGACATGCTTCATAAGCTATTTTGAGAATAATGTAATGACTGCAGAGAATACTAAAATATTTCAAGAAAAGGTGTCAGATCTGCAAAGCATTGTTAAAATGTCCTATTTGCAGGAATGCACACATTCTGGGAGCTAATAAGTTCCTTGGCTTGAGGAAGTTTAAGGAATATAATGGAGCTATAAGGGAAAATTTTATCACCTTTTCAGCACAGAGAGATGGTATTTTATACTGAGAACAGAAATGTGTTTAACTAACTGATTATTGGCAGACTCGTTTTTGCACAAACATGACTTACATTTCCTATAAGCCTCTGAGACACACAGTTTATGAACTCTTACAATTGTACTGGGAATAGGGTGTACTAAGATCATGCCTATAACTCCATCCATTTTAATGGTAAATTTTGAATTTATGGATCTAGATACTCTGTGAATAGCATAAATGATCTTAATGCAGATAGAGATACAATGTGACAGAAGATAATTACAAATATATTCCTGCATTCTACAGAACTTTACCTTGATTACTTGACTATTGTATTCTGGTTTTTCTCACCTCATTATGAAAAAGACAAGTAATAAAAATGCATAGATGCATAGAGCATGGGTTATTATGATGACATAATTCAGCAAGTTTTAGTCGAAAAAAGAAGAAATTGAGTTGAAACATAAGGGCTTACTTTGGAAAAAGAAGGAAGTAGTGAATACCCTTAGTCGCTTGGTATTTACTCACACAAGCAGATCCTTTGTCTTCAATATGACATTCTGTTATTTTAAAATATGAAGCCGTCAATAAAACTAACACTTTCTTTAAAATTAACAAGAATACTAGTTGCCTAGGGAATTCATTGCTGTAGGAGGTTTTTTTTTCTTTAAAACCAGTTGTATAACAGGAATTTAAAAGAACTGGATGACTAGGAAAGCAGAAGAGCTGACTTGAGGGGCAGGTCTGAAGAACAACAGATAGGTACAACTGGTCTGTGACTACACGCAGGTTGGAAACCAGAGCGGTGAGTTCCTGGGACAGTCTGCTGTTGAAAGAAGTGAGGATGAGATGATAGGTCTCCAGATTTTATGGTGGGAGGCAGGTGATACTGAAAACTTTGGGGGGCAGGAACACTTGAAGGAAAAGATGCAGAACCAAAGAGAATAAGATGTTCAAGGAACAATTGGGGTTACTTTGAGGGAGGAGAAGGGTGCATTGAATATCTGGGAAAGCAAAAAATGGCTCACAATCTTGCACCTCATTAGACCTTATTTATTAGAACCAGAATAAGGAAAAATCTCTAAATATGTTTGTATTCATGTATTGTCCTAATCCTAAATAAAGCAAACTCTTTCAGTCTCCCGCCTCCCAAATCAGGTTAAGATTGAAAGTATATCACAATAATAATTTGAGTGTACAAGGTTATTGCAAGAATGTTGCATTTATTCCTAAGCTGATATCAATGTCTATAATATGTTGTTCCAGAAAGGTCAGTAATAGTTACAGAAAGATGTTAATTTCACTGGGGTGCAATCAGGCCATGAAGTACTAAGAGCTGAAATTAAATGCTTAAGAATTAAAATATTTAAAGGCAGGGAAAGGTACAGTCCAGACATCATTACTAAAACCCAGAACATATGTAACATTTCAAAATGATAATATTGAGGTAATATCAAAAAATATAGCTTATTTTGATATCTCAGCATTATGAGTTGAAACTTTTAGATACAACTGATATAGACATACAGAACAGATTTCTGATTAATTAGAACTATTGGTTCCCACCGTGCCAGCATTTTGGGGAAGTTACTTTGCATTTGCTCTAATAAGAACTTTAATTCTAAAAAAAAGCTTTTGCTTATGTTCACCGTCTCTTTGTGGAAGATCACTTACTCAAATAGATCATGAGACACTACATGACATTTCAGTTCCACCATTTAGGTTTCTTATAAAAACCCAAAATATAGGTGTCATCTGCATGTTTATTCCACTACAACTTAATACTGAGGACTGTTGTAAGTAGTGTAAGAGGCCAACCACACACTGTAGCACCTCTGTTATTTCAGGAGGGGGGTAATAATAGTCATCCAGTTTTGTGGTCACTTAAGCCTAGTCATGTTAATATGAAACACATTAGCTCAACAAAGCAGGAGATAATGACAGCTGTAACTGTGAGTTATATTTTCATACAATGTGTTCCCAAGTGATAGAAGTCCAGGAAACCACAGGAAATTTTTTACATTTATGAAGGGCAAAGTATATGTAGAAAAAAAAAAACTTTTTTCACTTATATTTCCTGTTTTCAAATTCATAAAATTGGAGCAACCATACTACATTTTTAAAAAAATACATGAAATTCTACATAAACTTTTTTGCTATAAGTAGGAATGAGAACTCTGTGGAATGTATTACCTTTCAAATTTTGATTGTCATGGTATTGGTTGTGATTCTTTGTCTGGCAGAGTATTTGTGGGATAGCTAGGAGGGCTTTCTACCATCCCTTGTTTTCTAAGGAATAGCTATGTTTTTGTCTGACAGAGAGATTAATTTTCTATATGTAGGAGTAGCAGGGAGAACCTCTTTTTCTGCAGGGTAAATGAAGAGTCATTCCCTGTTGGACATCCTCACAACTATCAATAATTAAGGTAGCAGTATTCTTTCTCCCCATCTCCCTCCCCCAAATATCCTGGGCACACACTCTGTCCAGCAAGGCGAAAAGAACTGAGTGCTATTTCTTCTGCAAATCAGGATGATCAAGGTGAACCAGAGTTGAGGCATTTTGTTGGTCTAGTGTATTCACCAGCTGGTTTAGAGTTACTGCTTCTGAACTTGGAGCTCTGTGGTTGCAACATCATTTACTTTTATCAGTTATTGCTACCACCACTGTTGTAGAGGAAAAGCTTGGATTTATGCATCATATTGTTTAGCAGATGTTCGGTTACTAGTATAGATTGATTGCTTTATTGTTGTTTTGTTTGTAAAAATGTGCCAGTGATAGGAATTGGTAATGCCTTTGTTACCTTCAGTGTCCAGGAAAAAAGACTTGCTAATCTGCTGTCATACCAGATCAACAAACCAATACATCAAATAAATATTAGGCATGCAGCTGACTGCCACTTTCTCCTCACTATACCCACTGAAAACTTGATTTAAAGTCACATTGCTGTACAACAGATGCCTATTTCTTTGCTCTTTGAGGTTGATGGTGACTAATCTCTAAATCCTAATCCAAGAGTCTTTGAGATCAAGTTACAGAGCCTTCTTTGTTTCCTATTTCCAGCCTGAACTATACCTTCTCCAGCTTGTAGGGCCCTTCTGCAGCTGTATATAGTTACTGAAACATTCATCTTTAGCAAAATGTTGGCAAAACAGATGAATTCCAGAACAGAAGAGTGCCTACTTAATTTCTTAGTTTCTCCAAGCAGCAAAAATAATAAAGCTTCATTCCTACTGGTTCTTTCTTTCTCCCTCCCTCCACCCCTATTTTATGAATAACTACAGATCATATCCTTCATAGCTGTCTCACACAGTATCTCCTACTCTTACTATGTTCTTAACCACTGCCCTCACAACATTTCTAGTTTCTCCTTATATCCCTGAGATCACCACTCTGTCTTGTTTGCTCCTGGCCATGTTCCCAGTTCTCTATCATGACTTCAGTTGGGTAAGAAGCAGTATCAGCTGTGATTCATTCAAAGTTATATCCATGTGGATTTGCCAGTTCACAGACACATATTCACTTGCTAATTCACAGAATCACAGAATGGTTGAGGTTGGAAGGGACCTCTGGAGATCATCTAGTCCAACTCCCCTGCTCAAGCAGGGTCACCTAGAACACGTTGCACAGGATTGCGTCCAGGCGGGTTTTGAATATCTCCAGAGAAGGAGACTCTACAACCTCTCTGGGCAACCTGTTCCAGTGCTCTGTCACCCTCACAGTGAAGAAGTTTTTCCTTATGTTCAGATGGAACTGTCTGTGTTTCAGTTTGTGCCCGTTGCCTCGCGTCCTGTTACTGGGCACAACTGAAAAGAGTCTGGCTCCATCCTCTTGACATCCACCCTGTTGGACACCAAGTTAAGCATGAGGCAGCAATGTGCCCTTGTGGCTAAGAAGGCCAATGGTATCCTGGGTTGCATCAAGAAGAGTGTTGCCAGCAGGTCAAGGGAGGTGATTACCTCACCACACATTGATCTGAATCATTTGATCAGAATTATGCCATCCACCTAAGTATGTTTTAATACAGAAAAATGTATTTGGAAATCAGAAACAGACTCTACAAAGAGGATGGGAGAATTACTGTCTTTAAAAGCAGCAAATCAGAAGATGGCAAAGCAGTCAGCAGAGATAACAGCTTTTTCGTGAGTTTTTAGTGTCAGTTTGTGGCTTCCAGCCTTATTTTGATCCATGGAGGTAAGAGAAGGAACATACCCAGTAGACATATTGAAGTGAGCATACCTCTGTGAACACCAATAAGACTCTGTTAAAAGCCTGTGCCCAGTTCAGTGGCTCACACCTCCTGGAGGATGGAGCTACTGAAAGAAATTCAAAGGAGGGGAACAAAATGGTCCCAGAGGCCGCAGAGCAAGCATTTGGATATAAGGCTTTAAGGGACTGGTCAACTCCGACTATTGGAAAAAAGGTTAAAAAAAAACCCTCAGTCACTATCTATGTGTACTTGCACATGAAAAATATGTTTGATAGCAGGGACCTGGGAAACTTTTAATTTTCCAGACAAGAGACAGAAATTGAAACTAGATTAATTTAAGCTTGAAATGAAGCGCCATTTTTTGGAACAAAGCATAGATAAATATTGAAAAAGCTTATCAGTGGAGATGTTGAGTCATGATTTTGCTTGCAGTCTTCAAAATGTGCCTGCTTATCTGTCTATATATAGTATATAAATCTAAATGTAATGTACATATAAAATGTACACCAATACATAATATTTCCCAATGTATATTATGTGGACGTATACTAGATATTCTAGATTAGAAATAGGTACAAATAGAGTTGTAGAGCTTCATAATTAATAGCTTTATAACTAATATAGAAGACAAAGGTATAAATGTGACACCTAAAGTAATCCCAAGGTGGGAGTAAGCTAGAACCAGAATTAATCTCCAGGCTTCCCATAATACACTGAATAATCTTCAAATCAGTAGGATGTTGCTTCAATCTATATCAACAGCACAGTAGGTGAAAACACAGATTCTGTTTTGAGAGGGAGGAGGAGAGGTTAGTGACCGGTTTTCCGCTAACAAAAAAATAAGGCTATTTAATGAATTATTGAGAAAATGTATTTGAAATCTTTCGAAGTGAAATAAACAGGAAGAAGATTTAGAACTGCAATGTTTCAGTTTGATACAGGGGAAACTTAAATAGCATCATGTACCAGACAATGCCAGCGGTTTCAGTTTTCCCTCTGCTAAGAGGAATTGCACAAATGCTAAATCAATTTCCTTTTCTGAGGGATACTAACTGCCTTTTGTCCCAAAGCACCATATCAGACATTATCCTTAGCATCTCTTCAGAGCTGAAAAGCTTAAAGAAACTTAAAAAAGCAAACACAGAAAAATGATATAGATGTAGTATTTCTTAGACAAATTGTGTCAGATAAGGGTCTAAGTTCAGACTGACTTTAATGTGCAAGTGGGAGAAACATCAGTTACTTAATGAGGGTGAAATTTATCCCCTTTCAGAAAGCCAATACAAGCCTATGAACCACTGAAAGCCAATCCTAAATTTATGGCTTAAGGAGATTTAAGGGGGGGTAATGGTTTTGTGCTATTTTTCTGCATGGAGCCAGTGTTTCATTGCCAGTGACCTGGTCCCATGCTGCTGATTTGTAATAAGACTTAGTGTGAGGTATTTGGTGTATTTTTCACTCCAGAGCATGTCTTGGCTTCTTGTCCTCTCTGTGTTGGGTATTGGCCATAGCTAGTATAATATCTGAAGAAAAAATCTCCGCTATATTTGAAATATTGATTTAGCCCTTCCTTTCCCAAAACCTCAATAGATGTTCCTAGTGCCAGTGTGATAGTGTTAGATGTATTTTATTGATATTCACTATCTCTTGAAAAAAGTACTTAGAAGAGACAGACAATTTGGATCAGCAGGAAGCTATTTCTGGCTGCTCCATCATATTGCAGCCAGTAAGGTCATTTCAAGCTGTTTTGCTTCTGGGAGGCTGGTTGAAAAAACAGCAGAAAGTTTGGTTAATAGAAAGAACATATATCTTTTACTAACTCATTTCAGGATTATGACATTTATCTTCCAGTACTCAAAATCTGTTTTAAACTTGCTTTTTCCATGCTCTTGACATTTCTATGTATATTCATTTAGCCAGACAGATGATTAGGACTCTTAGAGCTGACAGGAATAATACTTTAGGACTTCATTTTAAAAATATGTTCATATGTACACATATGTGTGTTTGAAGGGACTTTCAGAGTCCATTTCTCCTCCTCTTGCAGTCTATAGTCCTTTCATAACTGGACACAAAAATGTTCTATTCATTAAAAAACAATTACTTGGAAATGCCACTAGTCATTGAGTTCTACTGACAGCAGTCGGTTTTGTCCATTAGACATTGATCTAGATACTATCGTTGTATCTTGAGGAGGGGAGGAGATATCCTCCAAAAAAAAGAAAAACATATCTCTAAGGCTGCTCTGAAACTATTCTGCCTATTTCAAAGGAAATGAGAACTTCTAAGTGAACAAATAGATGTCCTGGAAACCACAGCTTTTAAAACCCTGAAGGTCCTTGAAATGTTACACTGAAGTTATTTGAACTCTACAGAACTTCAGCCAAATTAATGTCTGAAAATCAAAAGTAGTCAAAGTCAGACTGAAAAAAAAGTGAGTTTTTAAAGTGAGAGTAAATATCCCTTGGAAGGATAGGATGTTTTTTTCATTATTTGAAAATCTTGAATGATTATGCACCTGGTTTAACACAAGTATGGGATTCACTCAGTGTTCACAAGGCAAAACTCAGTGGCCTATGTTGTACGCTAACTGATTATAATCATTCTACCTGACTTAAAAGTGTATATTTCTATGAAACACAGGTTGCTGAAATGTCAAATTTTGCACATTTCACTGAGAAGAAATATGTGAGAAGATAGCAAGTCTGTTGTAACTATGTAAATTAAAACAAAAAACATGTTGGTGAATACTTTCTTTTTCCAGAATTTATACCTTTCTCTACAGACATAGAAAAAATGTTATCATAGTAACTTTCCAGTCCTCCTGGGTGCATTCTGCCCCCACATCAGCAACTCATCTAACTAACTTCTTGGAAATGACATGGTAACATAGGGAATGTTCTGTTAGGGTTTTGGCAGATACCAGGAGATGGTGCAGAGGATGGAGGGTTCACAAAAGTTCAGGGTATGTTTCCTCATATTCCTGTGCAAGCAAAAAAATTTTTTCCTTGAATAGTCCTGCAAGGAACAGGTACAGTCTGGCCCCTGAAGCCTGAATGTCACTTTTTATGACTGCATGTATGTTTTGTGCATGCAAAAATATATTGCAGCAAGATAACAGTTTTATGTAGAATTGATTGGAAAGTCAATGCTGTTTCTAGCATCACCATATTTTCACTTTAACTGATTTTTGTTCTATATTTTTTATTGCTGCTTTGAGAATTATTGTTTTGAAGTTTTACTTTCCTGACATCTCTTGATCCAAGGGGTCAGTCCATGCCTACAATGACCCATGAGCCAGCGTGCAGGATCTGGCAGGCCCCTGTTCTACAAACTAGAAGAAAAATGCATATAGGCCTTGACAAAGATAACTACAGTGACTTTGCAAAGAAAACAAGCATTAAAAGCTAATACTAATTTTCTTTCCGATCATGGACATACAGTGAAGTAGACTACATATAATGTCATTTTGGTTTTTAAAATATTTTTATATTCCTGAAGAAAAAAACCTTTTGTTTTTCATAAAATACTGGTAACATCTAAATGACACTGACTGTGTAAATCTTTTTTTTTTTTTTCTCACTTGAAGAATATTTTTCCAAAATGTTTCCAAGAAAAAAGTTCCAGTTGATTTTGTTAGCAACCATAGAGCAAAAATCTATGTGGTTAATTCCTTCTAATCAGTGGAACACCCCATAAGCAACTTCATCCAGAACTTACCTAACCAAAAAGATATAAAAGCTGAAGAGAAAAATAAAGGCAAACAGAAATGCTGATCTACAAAAAAGACATTCCTTCAAAAGTTATGCTTTAACAAGAATTTTTATTTTGTTAGTAGACCAGATTGTTTTCTCTTTCATATGTTTGATAGCCAGGAGAAGTGTTATGGCTTCTGCCACTGACTTCATGGAAAATGTCTAGCTGTGCAGTATATCGTACTGAGCCGTGCAGGTGGAGCCTTCTCCCATAGATGGTGCCATGCCTTTAGCTTAGTGCTGTGTTATCATGATGTTGTCTCTCCTCAAGTGGTAATGGCAGGGGTTTTGTTCTGCTTGGGGTTTCTGCAGACTCTGGATAATCCCTTAATTCCTATAAACTAGCTGCAGCAACCTTAAGATGTCAAAAGCACTTTTTACCTAAGAAGAAATATGCTAATCATAGAAATAATCCTGGAGTCAGTAGGTATGTTTATGTTGTACATACTTCAGTGGAATACAAAGACAGCAGATTAACTAACAGGCAAGAAGGAGTCTAGATGTGGAAGTAAGAAGTCTAAGTTTAGCTTCCTAGCAGGCCATTTTACCTCATGCTACCTTGCCAAGCCTGGCAATGTACAGACTGCACTAAATCGCATCAGTACCTGACAGCTGTCAGTGCCTGGGAAGGACTGAACTTCATTAGTGGCTAATAACAGCTCCTGAATCATAACTTATAAATATAATAAATCTTTAGTAAAACTAGAAACTAACAAATATTAGGAAAACGTACTCTTGAGAGAGGAAAAGGGATCACTCAAGTTGCTTGGTCAACTAGTAACTGACTTTTGCTAGCATATTCTGGCAATGCAACTTTCCTGCTCAAATGTCTTAAAGAATCAATTACTTTTACAGACTGATGAGAAGATAGCAGAGTTTTTGGTTGTTCTGGCCAAACTCCTCTTATCAATAGCTGCCTATGAAGAAAGAGAGGCCTGAATTATTGACTATGGTCTCTTGAACGACAGAAGAGGTCCAGCTTTCATGGTCCTCATGATCCCTGGATGCTAAGTTGACTTGTGACCAATATGTCTTGCACTGATTTATTGGGAGTAGATTTTATCCAAAGTTTCTAAGAGAACTCCTGAGATACCAGCAACAAAATTTGGGTAAAAGACTAAATTTGTATAAAGTAGTGAGGGCTTTGGGGGCGAGATAGAGACAAACTATTCTTTATGTTAGCTTGAAATAAAATTATCACCATCATTCAGCAGTACCTTTGGGCCTGTTTAAAGTTATGGTCAGGATTGCTGCTCAGCAGAAGTGTTTCAATATATGTCTAACAGTTAGATTTGGTAAGTCAGGCATGACCTTGAGTGCAGTGAGAGCCAAATCATTAGGTAAGTATCTGGTTCAGATCCTAAGAATCTGCTAAAGGTAGCTGCGATAAGCGAATCTGCTGTCAGTTGACTTAGACCCTCTATACAGAGTCCAAACCACCTCTGGAATATAATTTGTGAGTCTATAAAACAAGTAAGGTTGAAAGCAACTGGTTTAATGGATATATGATGTTTCTAAACTTCCAGGGCAAAGGTAAGTCGTTGTAGAGAGCCAAATTAATGAAAGAGCTGGAAGTTCTCTGGCCAGAAAAATCTGTAGAAAGCAGCTAAAAGGAATCATGGGAAAAGCTGTTCTTATGTATGCTAGCATGTTCTCTAAGCATTATGTAGCATTTAGGAGAGGCAATATGAGGCATAATCTAATTTACATTTCAATGAGGAAGTGTTCCTGTCATCCCCCACACCACATTACTCCACCCCAGTATGTGGTGGGAGAAAGCTAAACCATATATTGGAGGATGAGCTGATGAAACAGTCTGTATTACCTTGAATACCCCCAGCTGTGAATGCCAAAAAAACTGAGACAAACACTGGAAATGTGGACAGCTAGAGACTCATGCTCAGAGATTTTCATTCCCATGTTTATGAGTAGCCAACAGTCTAAGCAAAACTGCAGAAACGAAATATTTCAGTAAGTTGCCTTTTTTATCTTGGTGCAATCAAATCCAGTGGCACCTAAGAAAGAAGAAACAAGTCCCCTTTGAATAGCAAGCAGCTTGTTTCAGTGACACAGAACGCCTTTGACTATGTGTTCACAGGGGGGATAGCAGTGAGTATGGACTCACATACACCGGTAGAATAAGCATTATTGTTCACTGGAGACTTGAAGAACATGTGGTGGCTTGCCAACATGCTTATGGCCCTGGAACCTCTTTGTGATAACGAGACAAGCTCTGGAGTACAAAATGATATATTAAGATATGTGTCCAGCATATTTTAGGGGTTGGGCCTGGCTGCAGATGTTAAGATAGTGGTGTTTCCTTCTGCTGAAAAAAAGTGCCAGCAAAGTATCAGGAAGGATCCTTGTACAAGAAATATCCCTAACTATGAAGCCCTGAGAGGGAAAGGATCTGCTATAGAAATGCTGGCTGGAGATTGGAAGTGCTAATTTATAGCAATCTTCTCAAGTAGGACTGCAGCACCAACTCTTAAGGCTGTAAGGAGGGATTCCAATATGGATAGTTCAATACAGTGCTACAGCTTATCCTGGCAGGCTACATCATCAGTGACCAGGGGAAAAATAACCCAGGTGAGGACAAGAGTTTGTATTTTAACCCTTCAAACAATAGGACACGGGTTTTGTCTTCCAGTCTTGGGCAGGGAACAAGACCTGTGAGCACAAAATAGGCACCGAGAACCTGGGGCATGGTCCAGGTATGGCCAGGAAGGGCCCTGGAGCATGCAGAGCACCTGTGTGCTAAACCACATGTGGTAGCACAACATACCCTCTAGTACACCATTGCCATACTAGTATATGGGAGTAAAAAGGGTGGTGTAGCACCCATAGGCTGTTCTCAGTCTGCCTTCAAGGCCTCCATGTGGGCCTCAAGCTCATGGCTGCTCTCACAGTAGCATGGCAAAGGCTCTGTAAATGTAGCAAATTCATTTTGGGAAACTGAAGGGGAGCAGAGAAGAGGAGAAAATGGCATATTTTCTGCAGGATTAGGGCCTTAAGAGGACTGATGAATATTATAGATTCTTTGCTTGACTTTGGTTCAGAGAAGCATCTTAAAGCTTGGATGCATACATTTTCACTTCTCTAGCTGGGTAAAAAGCTCATAAAAATAGGCTGCCTTCAGACTTGTTTCATAGTTCCAGATCCCAGCCAAAATGGTTGTACCCAGATGTCCTGTTGACTTTGATATTCCTGTTTCTAGCATGAATTTACTCCTGGAAATGGTGAGATGAGTATGAGTTTGAAACAGGAAGATGAAGCAGGGGGAGAAGCCTTGGCAAGAGTTTGATTTTTTAAATAGGTTGAATGTCGAGGAGGATTTTCTCCTATCATTTCACCCATTTGCAGGGTTTTCAGTTGGCCTGAGGTGTTTTGAACTTGTTCCATAAAGGCTTTATGGACTGATGTGATTACAAAAGAGTAGCTTATAGACCTGAATATGTCTTTACTCACTTAAATACAAA
The DNA here is from genome assembly GCF_003343035.1 of Apteryx rowi. Lineage (NCBI taxonomy): Eukaryota > Metazoa > Chordata > Aves > Apterygiformes > Apterygidae > Apteryx > Apteryx rowi. The sequence goes on from NW_020450786.1 coordinate 333,181, forward strand.
GGAGTAAGATCAGACTGGTGTGAGAATGAGACCCAGATTTTTTTGGTTATACCCAAGTCTAAAGATTATATTGTGCGAGCAGAGGAAAAATACAGACTATGGAGTCACATATGCTGCTTAGAAGTTGAATTGCTTTTCCCAAAGTTAAATAAATTGGGCATGCGGGCGGGAATCAAAATGCAAAGGCAGAGGTGTCAGCAGGATACAATTAAGTTGCGAATTGTCAAGCCGGGATGTAATATGGAAAACCTGTATCTGCTGTGAACAACTTTATTTGGATTACTCACGGGTGAAACATTTCAGGCTGATTTCTCACAAATACTGTTTTGGAGAACTTCATTAGCATTCCTGTAGCTATTTGAGCTTGCTTTTCTGAAATAATGTTACATTTGTAAATTGATCCATCCCTATATACATCCTCTTTTCCCTTATATATGTTGCTTGCTTTTTCCTGTAAAAGACATTATTAGCTTTTTCTTGTCTTTAACGAGCTGTAGCTCATTCCAGTTTAATCTTTATTAGATTTTCAGTACCAGTACAAATATGTCATGCTGTATAAAATGCAAGAATCTCTCTTATATAAAGAGAAACGAGAAAACAAGACTCCAGAAAGCTGCTGTAGCCCCTGGACAGTCAGGAGGCTGAAGCAGCGAGGGCAGAAAAACCTAGTGCTTGCTCTTTAAGCATGGTGGTTTCCTAGATGGGCTTGCAGGTTGTCTGTTCACTTCTGAAGGGCAAATAAGCCTTCCTTCTGCTGAACTTAAACCCACTGCAATGCTACAAATTTTTTGTTTTTCATTAACACTAAAGAAAATCTTATCCTTTTTTCCTGATACCATTTTCATGTCTTTAAAGTTTTGTTTTGATAGAAATCTATTTTAGCTCTTCTTTTGAAATATAAAGAGACTTCTACTCAGCAAATGTGTCAGTATGTTCTAATTAATGAATTATCCATTTGGTTCTCCAATAATTCTGTTTGTGTCTAACCTTTCCCTGTGAATTATTTATACTACGACATTTCTTTATCAGCAAGCTGCCATTTGCATGAATTGTACATTATTGTTCTTATTATTAATTATCCTTTTAATAATTGTTTAGTGCTTGGCCTCATCAATAAAGAAAAATGGATGGTCCCCATGAAGCATTTAGTTTCATCTTAATTCTGTATCTCTAACATCACTGCTAATAGCACAAGAACAGGTACCTAATAGTAGTAGTAGTGGTAGTAGTTCTTTCCGTTTGTACACTCCTTTGCCTCCTTTCCCCTCCTGTATTCCTGTACCCCGCAGTTTGTTCCATAAGAGCAAGGGATGCTTCCCTGTTAATGACTATTTAAATAACAGAATTAACTTGCTATTGTACCTGCTCCCTTCTGTCACAGAAAATGACTATGAAGGAATTCATATTAGCACATTGGAAATTCCTATGAATTTTAACATTTTATTTGGTACATTCTGTGTGCATTAATGAAAGATTTTACAGTTCTTAATGTAAAACTGATGATATCTACCCATACCTCCGGGGAGTTTGTGAGGTCATTAAAGTTACATTTGCAGAGAAACATATGGGCTTTTCTCTCACATTATTCTTTCCCATGCTAATAATGCTATTTTTGAGCTCTTGTTCAGCATGCTCATTTATATTGGAAGGTTCTCTTATCCAGTATCCTATTCATCTAGCTTTCCAAAAAGGGAAATGAACTCTGTTTTGTCAGAAACACTTAAACCATTCCTGCAAGAACACAAGAACTTACATTTTCAGCTGGTAGTGTCATCTCTAGAGATAATGGTCACTGAAAGGCAGCCCAGAGTGAAAAGCAAATATGCTTGTCAGAAATGAAAACACAAATTTATACCGTGCCTCCTTCCTGTCTGCCTTGCTGGTTGTTTGGTCTCTCCGCAAAGGAGGATTCCAGCAGTAATGTTAGTGTTTTGGCATCCAGGCAGCTGAATGGAAAGAAAAGTGGTGATGTTTTATTCAGAAATTCCCTCTGGAATTATAAGCCTGTCCCATATTTCTGCCAATTGCTTTTCTGGTATTTTTCTCTAAAAAAAAAGACTCGTCAAATTCGCAGGAGCTCACAACATAATTAACACCCTGCCAGTGACTGCGGGAGAGGTGCTGGCAAACACAATCAGTCCCTTCCGAGAACGGTGAACCCTTCTGTACTTACTGAGCAAAATCTTAATGTGTTAAGCCAGGTGGATTGTTTAAATAGATTGTTTCTTTCAGAATCAAGTATTATTTCCATACCCTGCACTTGCCTGTTTTAAGGTATATATTCTTTATTCTTTCAAAAGTGAATGTTCGACAACATATATTTAGGCTTGAACTAACTACTGTGTATTGATACAGTTTGCATTAAACTTAAATATTCATAATATTTAACTAATATACTCTTGATGGTTAGATTCTAAAGAAAACCATTGGACTGGGAAGAAAACTACTGTCTGTGAATCCAGAATCAAAGTTTGCTGAAATGATTAAACAGCTTTAAACAGCAGACAAAAGAAATATTTCTTCATATCAGTTTAATTTGGTTCAATAACCAGTAAATTCAAGGTTAAGGAAATGTTTAGAAACTGAATAAGCTGAAATGTCATTATCTTTTTATGACCTGTGAATAAATTCACAGTATGGCATGCTGAAAGTTATGAATTCATTCATTAACTGTATGCAATATTTGCTTTGGTTAATAAATAACTTTTAAATAGAAAATAAGTTTGATACATTTTTCCTTTGCATCCATCATATTCATTGAAATTTTATTTAAATAATAAATGCATTTAAAATGCTGGTTTTCTCCAATTCAGTTGAATTCCCATTTCTATCCAGAGAAGCTTGATACAAATCACAAGTAAAAATTAATCATCTAATAAATAAGAAATATAATTCATTTCCAAGAAAATGATGTGTAAGTGCTAAGCATGTGAATAACTATGTTCAGCTGTATCACTGCTTAAATGGGAATGTAAGGTATTTTTTTGGTTAGGAAAAGGAAGTAATATATTAGTTTAAAAATTACATTTAACTGCAAATCAGCTTTTTTTTTAAGTTTATCTACCCATAACAATCAAAATCTCTTTGAGAAAAAGAAAAATACACGCCCAGAATTAGTATAAAAAAAAGCTTTTGTAAAAAGTATTTTTACTGTTTTTGTATTTTCAGGTGAATGTGAACAATTTTTACGACTATTTTTACAATGTTTGAAAATACCCTGAAAGTGAAGTTATATTGAATTTTTTGTAGAAAATATTTGACAGGTTTTCCAGAAATACTATAGTTCAGTGCCTTACAAATGAGCAATTCTGGGATAAATGGAGAGACAATGGTTATATGAATATTAATTTGTTATGCCTTACTTTAGGAACATCTAAACTCAGAATTTTAATTCTGTAGAAAATTCCAACATTACTAAAATTAATTTAATCCCCAGCTGGAAGAAAATACAGTTTTGACAATTTCTACATACTAAATATTCTCTTAAAAATGGTGAAATTATTGAAATGGGCAACATTTCTCCTTCAGTATGAGTGTTGCAGTTTAACCTTTGAAATATCAAGAGTTACATTAATATAATAAAAATTAAAATCTTTCTGCATTTGTTTTGTTAATTTTGACAAAATATCTATGAAGCATTTGGGCTCACAGAAGCTGTGGCTTCCAACAGAAAATTCCTCCACCTCGAAACTTTCAGTTAACTCTGTTCTGTGTCAAATCTGTCAGACTATTAACTTCACTAGCCATAACACATATTCATAGGGTTGTATTTTAAGATGTAGATATACTCTCACATTTAAATTGATTTAATGTACTGTATGTGTAAAAGATGCTGACATTCTAATTAGACTTAATTGCTTTATATCAAGCTTTTTAAAGACTTATCAAAAGCTGAAAATTTATATTCTTTAAAATAATAACTGCAGTAGATCCTGTTAAATCACACAGTTGGCAAAGAGACCTACTCCTGACTTGCTCGGTGTTGTGAATTAATGAATTCATTTCAAATATAAATTTGCTAGAGAAGTGTTTCAGAATGTAGTTTGTTGCGCACTCTTGTTCATGTGTAACTAACAAATGCTAACGTGTTTGTAAGAGCAATGAAGTCTCAGCAATAGGGGGTCTGGTCCTCAGTGTTGGCTGAACTAAAGGAGAATGAATAGATTTTCTTATGCGAGTTGTGAAGAGTGCATTTAAAGCAACGAGGATCTCACCAGTTTCAACCACATGCTGGTGTCCTAATTATATCTTAAGTGCATCTTCTGTTTTCTCCTAGGTCTTACTGCTGCAGCATCTCTCGTATCCCTGGCTTGGGCTTTGGCTTCCTACCAAAAGGCCCTCCGTGACTCCCGTGATGACAAGAAACCCATCAGTTATATGGCTGTTATAATCCAGTTTTGCTGGCATTTCTTCACAATTGCAGCAAGGGTCATTACTTTTGCCCTGTTTGCCTCGGTTTTCCAGCTGTACTTTGGGATCTTCATCGTGCTCCACTGGTGCATCATGACCTTCTGGATCGTCCACTGCGAGACAGAGTTTTGCATCACTAAATGGGAGGAGATAGTTTTCGACATGGTTGTGGGGATAATCTATATCTTTAGCTGGTTCAATGTCAAGGAAGGAAGGACACGCTGTAGGCTTTTCATTTATTATTTTGTGATCCTTTTGGAAAATACCGCTTTGAGTGCTCTGTGGTATCTGTACAAGGCCCCACCAATCTCTGATGCATTTGCCATACCAGCACTGTGTGTAGTGTTCAGCAGCTTTTTAACAGGCATTGTTTTTATGCTGATGTACTATGCCTTCTTTCACCCCAACGGACCGCGGTTCGGGCAGTCGCCAAGCTGTGCTTGTGAGGACCCTGCCGCTGCCTTCGCTCTCCCCCCAGAAGTGGCAACGAACACGCTAAGGTCCATCTCTAACAATCGGAGTGTCACGAGCGAGCGGGATCAAAAATTCGCAGAGAGGGACGGGTGCGTGCCTGTGTTTCAGGTGAGACCCACCGCACCTTCCACACCTTCCTCCCGGCCACCAAGGATTGAGGAGTCTGTCATTAAAATTGATCTGTTCAGGAACAGGTACCCAGCCTGGGAGAGACACGTGTTGGACAGGAGCCTGAGGAAGGCAATCCTAGCTTTTGAATGTTCCCCTGCTCCTCCACGGCTACAGTATAAAGATGATGCCCTTATCCAGGAGCGCTTGGAATATGAAACCACATTATAAACAAAAAAATACCCACAGCTTGAAGAAGCTCCAACGTTACAGTCCAAATTAAGGGTTGACGGTAGGGCTGTAAGAATAACTAAACTGTGTACTGCAAATAGAGCAACAAGCTGTAGTGTTCTTAGTCTGGCTATCATCATGATTATCATTTGATCCACTGTGTGCAGTCTGTCTGCAGGACCCTGATACAGCAGCATCACCTGAAAGCCTCGAAAAAATAACCACACACACACACACACACACACATCAGTTACTTCAGCTGGAGAAACTCACCCATGACTCCTTGCTGCTATGAGACTCTGACTGCACAGTACTCACAATCAAAGCATTAGGAAGGTTCTGATCAGAGCTTTCAACTTTAGCCAGTAGTGCATTTTATTTTAGAAATGAAGGATTGATATTTGCATATTCAATGGCAAAAAAAAAAACTTGTCAAAAATAACAAAACTGTACCATGCAATGTTGCTGTTATTAAAACTGGTTTCTGGGGGGAAAAAATAGGAGCATAGTAGTCCTCAGCACGCCCACAGATAAACCATTCAGTTTAGAATAGGTTTGCAGAATAGTTCTTAATTAAAAAGATACATCATCATGTTTTTAAGGCTATCAATGAAAAATAAACTAAATTCTGATTAATTAGGTCATAAGCATTAGTACCAACAGAAACTGTTTGTTTTCAGTGGAATTTCAGAGTCTTTTAAATTGAAGTTTAAGTTCTTTATGTTACTTTCAACAGAAATCCTATGCAGCTCACTTCTGGTTTTCAGAAGAAAAAAGGAGCTCTAGCATGTAGTGATGCAAATTAAATGATAATCATGATTCAGTGTTCAATTTGCAAAAAATAAATACATATGTAAAAGAACAGGGAAGAATAGTTTTCATATTCTAAACTTTTTGGAGGACCCCATCCATATATTTGGGAGGAACCTATGCGGAGATGAACACACTGAAACTTCTCTCTGTTTCAGGACTCAGAATGCATGATTCAGTGTGTGAATGTATGCAGGGGTGATAAGAGACCGTGACATGCCATACCCTTCTAGTGCCAAACATTGTATAAAAGCAAGATCGCTATCGTTGCCTGAGGGACAGAAAAGGAGCGGTGTGAGCCCTTCAAGAACCAGAAGCAGGAAAGACCAGTAGAGTTCTCAGCGTGTACGGACAGCTCTGATTTTTCCCATCCAAGGTGAAAGTGATGTCTTTTAAAGGCTTTCGGCCACCTCTTAGTAAGTATATTCAGTAAAGTAACCATATAACCAAGTTATGTGGAAGATCCTCTTGAGCCTGTTCAGGACTTGTTTCCAGATACGCCTAAGAGTTATGTTGAATCTCTCGTAATAGAGTGCTTTTGCTGCAAGCTTTTGGGTTTCAAATACCTCCCTAAGTCTAGTCAATGGTATCCTTCTTTACGTTAAAAGTATCCCCTGATGGTGCTTTCAGATGCATTAAAGGTGCAAGTCAAAATTTGATAGTATTTTTTTTAAAGCTGGTGCAGAGTGAATAACTCATGAATTATTTCAATATTTTTGTAAAGTAAAAATATGGTATAAAAAGGTTACTTTTTATAAACCTCAAATCTTTTAATACATTTCATTCTCTTTATAGCTTAGAATTTAAGAATTGGTCCTTGAATTTTATCAACTAGCTTCTGCAGGTTGATATAAACATGATTTTCACACATTATGGATTTGTTTTGCAGTGTAATGCCATATGAAAGCCTACATGGGTACTTTTAGAATATTCCATAAACTGTGGATCCTGCTTCAATTGTAAGTGGCTTGTAAAGACACCAAGTGATTCCATAAGAAACAATTTGCTATAACAATTTCCATCCATTTTAGGAGAGTGAAGCAGAACTGAAGACTTACTGTTTTAAACGGCATTGTCAGGATGGAGAAGACCTGATGATTGGTATTTTTATCTTCACTGTCAGGTATATTCAGTGTAGTCACTGCTGTATATGCTGCTGGGTAAATTTCAGTCTTTCCTGTTATTAATATTTGTACTATGAAATAGCAGAGGTTACACAGCCTATGTTTATTTGTATGCATTCAATTAACCATTTTTAATGTTGACTTTTTTATTCGTGAAATGTTCGATATCTGTTATTTGCTGGGGCGAGTTCCTCAAAACAAAACACCTGTGAAAGTACAGGAATCTGCAAGCCAGAAAGAACTTTACACAGATCAGAAAACACCCATCCTTGAAGGATTTCTTAGATATTTTCAAATTAAGCAGCAGCCAGCTGCCAGTATAATCTTTTTTAAATAAAATAATCCTTTGATAGTCCAAACCTGAAGCTTTGTACAAAGCGTTTGCCCCTGTTCCATGGAGATGTAGCTGATTATTCAGAAAAAAGCACTCATATTTTGTCAGAAAAATGCACCATTGTACTAACTGCCAAAAACAGATTTGGGGAGCAAGTCCTTTGCCCAGTCAAATTCAGCAGAACCTTCACTCCAGCACTGATCGCTCGGCCACGCAAGGAAATCACAGTTTTCCTTTACGAACCAGGCAAAGGGGAAGCCTTGGTTATCCAAGACGTAAGGGCTGATCTTGGAAACAGCTCTAGAGATTTGCTGCTTCTTTAATACCTAAGACAGGGTAGCCCATGGGAAATGCCACCGGGAAGAACATTGAGATCCCTGCAGCGCTCCGGGGGCCTTGTAGTGGGTCCCCACCGCCGGCTGGGTCCTCTTCGCCTGGGGAGGCGGTGGGGACAGTGGCATCGCTGCCACCAGTGAGGCTGCTCCTCTGCGACGTCCCTCACAGCCCGTCCTGCTGCTGCTCGCAGCTGGAAGTCCCTTGGTCAGAGGGAGCTTAATACAGAATTTTGAGGGTGAAACATTGCTTAACACAGAATTTCAAGGGTGGTCCAGCCCACAAATAGCGCTTGCATTGCAAGGTTTCTGAAGAAGGTTTGGAGTGGATTTTTATTGATTTGCTCTTGTTTGGTTTTGGAAGGAAGGGTGCAGAGGGGTTGTTTGTCATTTGGGTTTTAATTTCTAGCATTTACTTTCTGTACTCTCCCATCATTTTTAACATTTTTTAATAATGTTTATAGATTTAAATGGACTACCGCAGGTTCCAATATATATACAACCTCTGAGTGCACAGAGCCATAAATGGTAACATGTATGCACAGCATGACATTAGAAATCCATCCAGGTGTTTGAGGAAGGGGGAGAAGTCATTTTATACTGAGTCAAAATTTGTTCTCCAAAACCTTCGGTTCTTAACGTCAGTGACACTTTCACTGAGAATAGGATGCCCATTGAAATATAACACTCAGATGACTGCATGGACAGTTTCTCATGCTTTGCCATGAACGGTCACATTACAGAGCTGTAAGAATTTTTTATAGAATTTATCAAGATTAAACATAGTCCATGTTGAAATTCCATGATGGCCTTATGGACAGTTAATAATCAATATGCACTATTCTTTTTACTGCAGACAGTTTTAAGATCTATCAATAAAGTTCAATTAAGACAGCAATAGCAAAAAAAGAATTGTAAAAAAATTAACTTCTGCTTTTGAAATAATGAAAAAATCAGGTCTTTAAGACTCCGTTCCTGAATAACAGGAAAATAAAAGAAGTTCATAATTATAATCTTGTAAGGAAAAGCAATCATATCTCTTTGTCTGTTAGAAATAAATGTCATGTAAGCATTGTATTAATGAACCAAGCAAATTTGCCAGCAGACCTAAAGATGACTTATCTGGTTAAAGACTTAGTCCTAAAACTTTAAGGGTTGTGGATTTGTATGTTACAGAAAAGACAATTTAAGTAATATTCACTACTCTGATTGATTAGGTAAAGGAAAGGTACTGTATACCCATGTTCATTCAGAAAATATATAAGAAAATGTAAGATAAAACTTTTGTCTTATTTTCAAAGAAATGTTATTTGTCCTACAATAAGATAATCTTTTTTAAAAATGAATTGTTTGAAAATATGTGCAATACTTTTTTTCATGCATTTTAATAATGAAAAAACTCATTTCTACTTTTGCTTGTCACCTGAAATCTGCTTCTTGCGCTAGAACAATGTTTCTGTGCTTGGCTTATGTGGACTTGATTACATTTAAATACTATTTTCATCGGCAAAACAACAGATTTTCTATTAATTCATTTCTATAACATTGGGATTAGATAAAAAAATTCCTTCTGAAGTTAAATGCTAGGCCTCATGCTGCCTGACTTTGTAAATCTTTAAGCAGAGGAGGAAAATTAAAATTTTACTGGAGCTGTAATTTTTGTTATGTGATGAATAGTTATTAACCCCAAATTTGCTTAAAATATGTCTAATCAATATATTATTATCTCCCCAAAAGGGTAATTCATGAGTGGTACCAAGTCCAAATGCTGCTTTTTTTGGAAGGGTATTCCCAATCACTATAAAAAACAATATATTCATTTACTTTCTGTTGGCCAACAAATATTCACGACTAGCCTATTGTTTATTAAAAACCCTAAAAAACAAATTTTGAAATCTTTGTGATTTGATCATACAATTCCTTCGGGACCTTACAGATGGCGCTGTGCTGAGTTTGATTCATCTCTGCCAGAGAGTCAGCTCCCAAGGCCACTGCCCTTTTCCTGCTCAGCCCCTGAAGTCATGCAATCCAGGGCAAATGTGATGCTGTGATTTACTCTGCAGCTCTGCACCTCCTGCACTGTCTTCACATTGCCAAGGAAAAGACTTCAGCAGATTGCTGGGGTCCTACTGCTGCCTCTCTGCTCCCGTGCGGAGTGGGAAGCAGAGTAAATTGCATTTGTGCATCCATCTGAACGAGCTTTTTTAGGCCGTGTCTCTACAAAAGGTGCATGATGAAAATAATCACAGCACGTGTCCATGAATTTACAAGCCCAACACTGTAATTACTTATTCTGTAGTATAACAATGCAGAATATGGGAAGAATTGTCTAAATACACAATAAGCCATTTAATTTTGTTAATTGTAGCAATTAGACTGGCTCACATGAAGCCTGTGCTCTCAGCAGAAAGCCAAATGGAATAAGCGGCAAACAGCCATTTATACACCAGAGACATCATGTTACAAAACCCTCCCTTGATTGTTTATAGAACTATGTCTTTTCATTACATCATTGAAGCCATTTCTCTTTATTCTGATAAAACAGATGATAAAGTTCAAAATGAGAACAGATCCGTTTAAATCTGGGAATAAAAAATGCACAACATTACCACAATTCATATGTAGCGATTTTTTGAAACAAATTCTGTCATCATTTTCACTTGGAAACAAATTGCTGAGTGATCTGCTTCCAGGATGATTTCTCACATCTGATATGAGCAGATTTCATTACAGGAGAGATGGGGATAACCTCGTAAAGCCTTGCTCAGGCAAGGTTAGAGGAATAGTGTCACTGGTATGAATGATTTACCAGTAACTTGCAAAGCTTTTTTAACACGTGAGCGGTCCACTGGGCCCATTTCTAAACTTGTTTTACAGTAGTGACCTCACTGCAGGTGTTTGGTGGGATTTCTTCACATATACACTGGTAAGGACATAAGAAAAATCAGGCTCCTAGCCTTCAGTGAATAATTGCATGACTTCAGACTGTAAGCATCAGGTCTTCACTCTACTTTGTTAGCTCCTAACTGAACCAGCTGGAGTTCTGCTTTATATTAAAAAGCCTGAATGTCACTTGGCTCGAACAGAAATACATACTGCAAGTTTTGTGCTACCACAAATGAATCGAAACAATTCTTTTTATTTATTTATTTATTTTAAAGTTCAGACATTTATGGATATACCCATTTTGGTTGAGTTGCTGTTTTCTGATCCTATTAAGGAGACTTTGAAAAACATCTGTGAGACCACAGTCATTTCCAGTGGTCATTATAAACACCAATTGCTGACCAGCACATTCATTAAAAGGAATTTATTGTAAACTCATATGTTTGGACCCTGTACTTATGTTTGTTCTGAGTGCTGAGTATCTAATTGTTATGCAGGGAATCTTTTACTCATTAGTAAGCCATGTGCCTACTCTGAACCCTGGAGCAAAGAGGACAGATATGCAACATGCAGGGGAAAAGCCCTCTTCAGCACATTTATGGGGTGATTTGCACCAGTTAGAGAGGTAAGAGACAAGTTCTTGTTTAATTATAGCAGACTTGCACGAGTATTCAGATATTTACAGAAATTGTGAGATAAGTGTCCAACTAATAGAAAGATCATAAATAAACCTCTATATGTAAGGCACAGTCTGTAAATTAAAAACAACCAAAAAGCTTTAAAGCCTAGCCAAAAGTCTGGTCTCCAGAAATTGCTTGGATAAGCTTAAAATATAATGGATTTGTCAATTTAACTAGATACTACATTCACAGAAACAAAAATCTGACTACTATAGATACAAACCTCTGTATCCAGGCACTTCACCCTCTTATTTCAGACGTTATTGGAAGCAATGGCTTCTGGATCTTACTTTACGGTATGCAGGAGCCCTAGGCATGCTAGCAGCTTTTCTACACGTGGAAGTTGTTCTGCTACAGAAAAGGCCACATCCTTTTAGGACACACAGTTACCCTGTAGCAGATGTCCACGTGGGTACTTTTATTCTGTGCTTAAATTGCCTTTTTTTTTTGCACTGAACAGAACCTCACAAAAGCATTTCTGGTGTGAAATAAGTGTGTCCACTCAGCAACCTAGTATATATTAGCTATTGCAAAATAGGCATTCACTAGTAAGTGATTTCCTCAGCATAAAGAAACTGCTAGTTGAACATCTAGGAAAGCATCCACATACCTAATGTGGTATTAAGGCACGAGCTAGGCTGTGTTTGGGTGCTAAGAGCCACACTGGGGCAAGGCCAGGTCACAGCCCAGTGCTGCCTCCCCCACCTCCTGCACCAAAGAGCCCACAGGGAGGAAGACCGCATGCCCAGGCCGGATGAAAGCACAGCACCTGGGACACGTCAGGGACCTCACCCAATACTGTGATCCTCCCAACTGCACTGACCTGGAGCTCCTGAATTTTTTATGGGAAAGGTTCAAGCACCTAAAATTTGACTCCTGGACTTGGTCAGAAATCCCTCAGTCTTCACAGCACAGAGTAGCTCAACACCTATTTCCCACCACAACCTGCCAGGGTCCCCCAAGCAGGTATCCTTATGCCGTCTTGCCTGAAGGACTTGGACCCACAAGTGCTGTCAGATGGGTTTTACACAGTAGATTTATGGTAAGCAGAGACCAAGGGGAGAGCCAGGCTCTGCTGTGTCTAAGCTCGCAGTGGTTCAGACCACTAGCTACTATCTCTCAGGAGAAGGCTACAGGGCTTCAGGCTACTGAGGAGGAGGGCACACTCTCTCCCTCTTATTTTGAGGTTGTTCTTCCTCTTTGTTTAAAACTTAAGGTTATCCTGGGCAGCATAGACATACTCCTAGTATTTTGATGGATCCAGTCCCTTTTGTGTTGAGGCCTTGGAAGTTGTCGTGCATGTCCCTTGTCATTGCGTGTTTCCAGCCGGAGTAATGTCTACACTAAATACTTTGGGCAGCTGCAGAATCACTCTTCTAGCCTTCCAGCCTGACCAAAAGCTGTGTGAACATGGTTAGCACTGTGACAAAGCCTGAATCACGATACCTTGCCTTGAATAAGGTTTATTAAGGCACTCTGTGCTGCTCTAGCCACGTTCACCTGGTTTCTTGTTGGAGCTTAGACAGACTTTGTGTGTGCGTGCACCACAATTATATCATATAGCCATAGCCAAAGTTACCTGAGCTTGTGGTGCGCTCCCTTTGCAATTACAATTCTTTTGCTGAAAAAAGATGTTTCAGCTGAGTAAAGGGCAAACAGTCTGTATGCAGTCCCGTGAAGCATGTGGAGCGGGTATGGCTTCTCTGGAGAATGTGTGTGCAAACAGGAGCTGTGTACAAATTGCCCAGTTCATGTGGTACACAAGAAGTAAGGACAGTGTCCACAGCTTGAAACATGTTATAAAGAGTATTTTGTGAAAATATGTGTTTTCCCCCCTAACAAAAATAATAGGATCATGGCTTACAGCTGGGAGCAGATTTGTTGCATCAAATGCCTTTATACACACACATATATATAGATATATATGTATGTATACATTTACAGGAGTAAATGTACTCCTGTACTCCAGAATGAGTCCTGAGATTCTGCTAGGATTTAACCTGATAGGTCATTTAGATTCTAATCCTAAAAAAAGTATCATCAGGAGCATCAACATCAAGGGCAATCAAGTGATAATTGCAAAAGGAAAAGCACATTATCGGAAAACGCATTCCAGTTATTATTGGAGACAGCTTTGCTTTATATTATGCCAGTACTTTAATGAAGAGTTGTGAAGGAAATATGTCTGAAGTTATAGTTAATTATCTAAAATATTACAGTAAAAGAGTAGAGTGACAAAATAAAGATTTGTACAGACTAAGTAAGGATTTGTTCCAACAAGTTTTCTTTACGTGCAAATACTTGAGAAGGCCTGTCAAGTTGAGATCTAACGATACCACATTTGGTTTGTCAAGGAAAAGAAAACAAATATATGCAAATGGCAAAGGGATCAATTAGCCCTTTGTTTCATTTAATGTCAGTTATATTTGTTTCACTGAATATCAATGTTATCAACATCAGTAGCAGTATAAATGGAGCAACCTTTGATAAATTAGCATGGCTTACTTTAATTTTGATTGAAACACACTAAAAAAGTGCTTGTTATCCAAAACACATGCAATTACCTGACATGTTTTCAGAAGGAAAGATTTACTAGTTCATGGACTATGTACTGAAGATAAATATTAGATGCTGTACCATGAATACACAGAAGCTATTTCTGAAATTTTTATTACTGTTGCATTTTATATAGCATTTTAGTCATTCATATCCCAATGGTTTTTTAAAAATCCATCCATTTAGCTTTTTCTGCATTATTATCAGTGTATCCCAAATTGTATCTTAGCTGATGTTTGACAAGAATTAATTTTAAATTTTATAAAGCTGAGGAGGAGATTACTGACCAGTTAACCGAAGGCTTGTGTCTTCAATTGTAAGATATACTTTAAAAAAAATTATTTTAAGCAGTCAAAAGATTTAAAGCCCCAGTTCTGCAAATCATTTGATAAACACACAAACAGTTTAACAGTCTTCTTGAAGACACTTGCTGAATTGAGGCTTAAATGTGTGTCTGAGTTCCTGACCTGAGTGGTGGTATTACGGATAGTATTTAAAAAATATAATAACTTTCCAACAGGCTCTGATTCATAGTTATATAGATCTAAAATCTATAATCACAGTGACTGGGTCAGACAAGGGCCAGAGTTAAAGGAGAACCCCATTTTTCCTTTCTTTCACACGTGTGTGAGAAAAAAAAAATCACTTCAAAAGTAGCCACCAGTCACTCCCGCCGTTTTCCTCGGATTCCCATTTTGGGACACGCACTTCCACTAGGCAGTGAGTGCGCTCTGGTCGGTCATGGAGCTGGCGCTGCAACGTCCGCTTGTGCTGAAAGGGAAGACAAAGCATGTAGCCTATTTGGGACTCTAGTTTCCCCTCTGGGTTACTGCCCTGGCCAATGGGAGATATTTCCCTGAGAATACTTTAGCCATCCACTCAACTGCCACACAACTCTGGGGAGGATCTAGTCTTTAGACAGCTCTATTAAGACAATGAAAAATCATCCTACATCAGCTGAGAGGGAAGCTGTCACTATTTATAACGTAGCGCCAGCATACTGACATGTATTTGTGGCTGCTGTAGTTTCCTCCTTTTTTATTTTATTGGAACAGCTTGGAACCTGTCAAGCTTCACTCAGATTGATTTGCAGCTAATTAATTCAACAGACATTTTTAATCCTGCAAATCTGTGACTTGTAATACAGTAATCAAGCTCCTGTGAGCAAACATTAATCAGTTAGGGAAAAAAGGAAAACCTCTCTTAGCTGAGTACAGCATGGTGCCCACCCTGGAGGGAGAGATCTACAAGAAATGCAGCATGAGTAAATTCATCCTAGCTAAGCTCTCGTCATTCATCTTATGAATCATTCATCCATTTGAGCTCGTTTTACGAGCAAGGAGTTGCATTCAAAAGTGGATTGGTGTGGTTGGCATAGCTCTAGTAATTGGCAACGGGAAACCGGCCAACTTTCTGGTCAGCTGTTTCCACGTCAACCAAAAAGTCATTCTACCCAACAGCAGTTTATTTTCATTTATGAGATGAGCGTGCTGGCTGTAGAACAGTTTCTCCTGGAGAAATGACCAAGTAACAAAATACTTAACCACATTTAGCAACCACACTAAGAACTGGAAGAATGAATGGAGAATCTTTTTTATGCATTGCTTTCAACATACAGCTGGATCTCAGGTAATTTGAAGTGAAGCAGAATGGGAAAATCTAATGGTGCCCACACCAAACCTGATCTCTAAACAAAGAAAGAGTTTTGGTCAGCAGAACATTTATTTTAAGTCCTTTCGCAAGAAGGGAAGTCATAAGTTAACACTCTTTCAGTTTATAAAAATGAGCAGGAACTAGTGGGTGGTGTAACCTTTAACCTAACTCCAGTACTCAGAGGAGCATAGCTACAGCAAGAAGGGACTCAGCGAGAGCTCGCGGCTTGGCTGTGCCCACTCCTCGCCCAGATTTTGCAGCCTGCGCTGAGCACTCCGCTGTCACAGCTGCACAGCCAAGCCCAGGCAGGTCGGGTCTGTCTGCACAGGACACACACAAATGTACACAGGATGGCTACTGTGTCCATACTTTTTATAATGAAAACATATCCACTGGGAACCTTAGCCAGGAAGCCAAAGATCAAAAATGTGTGAAGGTTAACAAGCGATTCCTTCGGTCAGGATTTAGGGGCATTTGTGAAACATTGTGGAAAAGCTGGTCCTGTTTTTTCAGTGACTAAAGGAAAGAGTAGAGTCTTTTAACAGCAAAAAAACAACCCAAACCTCAATGCCAAAATACTATTTATGGTGCAGTTACTCTCTTCTCTAGTTAAGATGTTGGCTGAGAAAATTCTAGATGTGTTACAAGCCTGCTGGAACATGCAGGTAGACAGTGAAAGATACTTCTTAAATAGAACTTCTTTGTTATTGACAGGAGTAGTTCATTTGCAATAAGATACAAAGATATCTCAAACTAAGGCCAGGGTGACAAGGATTTTGTATGGCTGTTATGTCAGTGATTGTTAAGATTAGAAATCCTAGATCTTTATAATAACTTATAGGTCAACAGATTATTTTATTTTCTTTACAGAGGATAAATCTCAGATGGCTTCTACGAGAACATAGTTTTTAAAATAGACTCTTAAAATGGGCTTTTCTGTATATGGAATATTATAGGCTTGGTGTTGTTAAGTGCTTGTGTGTTTTCTCATGCTCTCAATTTCTATGTTACCTTTGGCAAACAGTGGATTTGCATGTGCATGTTCCTTCAGTGCAAATAGTCCTCACGTCAGCTTTGTCAGGAACAGCTCAAGACCACATGCATGGTGTGTGTGTGTGCACTTGTAAAGGTACAGAGGAGAAAAAAAAAGGAGGATGGAGGTCAGTGGATGATGTGGCAAAAGTCTTATTATATTTAGGGAACAGCTCTGAATCTTACTGGGTATGTGAACCCTTGTGATATTTCTTCTGCTCAGGCTCAGGTATGCTGTCACTCAGCTCATCATAGGAATAACTGCTGATGGACTTCCAAGCGTATTATAAGCTATCAATTTGTGCTTGTTTAGAAGCAACCTGACTGCAACAGAAATCCCTATGGAGGCAAACACAGCCTCACACATGATCTGTAAGTGTAGCATATCATCGCAGTTCTGGTTTCTTCACAGATTCACTCAAACAAGTTTGCAAAATTTACTAGATATTGTTCTTATTTTTTTCTTGCTTCATTTTCCTCTTGTGCTTATGAATTTTATATGCAATCCCCACTGAAGAGAAAAGGAGAAGGCACTCAGGTTATATATCTTTTTTTTTTTTTCTCATGTAACAGTACAAAATTCAACAATCCCCTTATGTAATACCTAGCTATTGAGATAATCTCCACAGTAAGAGAAGAAAAAGCAAGTTAATGATGAAACAGTGAAGTAATTATATTGACTGCAAAGCAGAAACATTTTTAAAGATAACCATCATATTTTGCTGTTCAGCTGATCTTACTTCATAATTCCAAAAGCCTTGCTATACGTCTGTAACAACCTATAAATAAACATCTTTTGTTTTAGAGATTCACAGAACAGGCAATAACTTGAGATCATCTTGGATTAGCAAGCCCTGACCCCCTATGGCACTACAGTTCTTTAGCCAGACCACAGTTCCCTTGAATCAAGTCCCATTGATTCCCAAGAGCTGAAACTGTCCCCTGCATAGTATGTTCCATATGGTGGGATAGATATTTTACTGTATCTTCTTTGAGTTGTGTATTTTTAACAAGCTAAAATTTATCCTAACAAATAAGCATCACTGTATTTTCCCATGGGTGCCATTCCATGTGTAAGGCTGTCTGAAAAGGGGAAGCTGACTCCGTTCTTTTGCCCATGCTTGCTTACCTGTACCTTTAATCAAACACTAACTTTAAAAATATTTTTGTTTGTGCTGCTGAGACATGAACAACACAGTCTGTCTTTTGGATTCTGGATTTGACTCATGGCACTAGCAAATGGGAGAGTCATCTTCTCGGTGTAGGGCAAGTGCATTGGAAACAGAATCCACTGAGACACAGTAAATATGGTTCTTCCCCACGCTGATTTGATTGCCATTTGTCAGGGCACAGCTGTGCTTTAAAAGTTTGTGAAGCTCTCTGAAATCTTATTTTATTTAAAAAAAAAATCCCTTTACCTGTTCTTCCTTATTATATATTGTTCTCATGAAATTTACTATTTGTAAGGAGCATGTCAGTTAATTCATATTGGAACAGTCCTTCCTCTGTAGACATTCCAAATAGTTTCCTATAAAAGCTATTAATAAGCCCAGTAGTAATTTAAAAGAACATATTCTCCAGTCATTATCGCAAAATGTACACTCAGATAAGGCAGTAGCTTAACTAACTTGTGCATGTTTGCCCCCTTCATCTCCTGAGACACAGAGCTCAAAGTTTGTTTTTCAGATTGACTGCTGAGTTTGCTCTCCTTTGAGAGGATGTGTACAAAAGTGTTTCTAGACTATTACTAAAATGGGTGAACCTTCCAAAGCAATTTCATGTGAGGCAAATGATCTTGTAGGACTCAGACTTAATAATGGCTGTTCACACACAGCTTTTTCGAACAGTCTACAGTGAAAAAAAAAAAAGAAATTCTCATAAGACTGATAGAGAAATTCTGTCCAGTGAAGACTTCAGTAAGTCGTACTTATACCAGCCCTCTGGACAGTATCATTTGTTATCCCGGGATTTGCCTTGATTATTGACAGTTTATAATCATAAAGGGCGTGCCTGAATGTCCACTATAGTAAATGGATGAATTTCTGTTGAGTTAACTCGGATAAGCCCCAGGAGTAAGCACTTGGGTGTTTTGCCTTTAAATTTCACAATGCCTCTCCAAATGAAATTTATTTTTAAGGAATCTCTTTAGTAACTGTTTTACAGCTCACTTGAATTTTACTGTCAAGTGAAGCAGTCAGTCATTGTGCACCCAGTGCTGATTAGGCTGAGTTAATGGAAACGTCTGGGGAAGGAATACGAGACTGGAAGCAATATTAAAGCATTTCTAGGCCTTCCAATTCTGTTAGTCACTGGATGAGTCCAAGATATCTGGCTGGGTTCCAGAATAAATTAAAATAGCTCTTTACATTTTCAGACAGCTTATTAAAAGTAATATTTTCTGTGAAAAAGTACCCTGCAAACTATACATTTCTATTTCAAGGGAAAACCATATCTCCTGAATAAAGCCTAAGTCCCTGGGCTGTAGGGCAGCAGGAGAGAACGTGGACAAGTTGGGGAGGTGCATTTTATCTTAAGCTCGGGCAAGGGTGCCCCTGCTTTCCCCACCAGCTGACCTTCAGCCTGCAGCCCCAGCCCTCCACCACACTTATTTGTCATCCTGTAGCCACTGAAGCCCATGAAAAGGGACCTAGGATTTCAGTCCTGACAAACCACATCTCAGTCTTTAGCGCTGTGTCACACGGGGCAGGGAGAGAGACACCGACACGAGGGTAGGATCAGGCAGGTACAGCTCTTGTTTCGTTATAGTGTCTCCAGTGGCTGCCCTGACACAGCTGAGCTGGTGACGGGGAAGGGGTCTGCTTTTTCTTGTGGCAGATGCTGCCTTTTGAGTACTGAGACTTGAGGAGTTTATCAAGCTATTATTTTTAGTGCGCCTCTGCGAAAAGGAAAGGCGGAGAATAAAAGTTATGATGCACTGAGGTAAGAGGATGCCTACGTATGTTAAATACCCGCAATGCCAGAACGGTAAAACATTGAGCTGGATGCCAGGCCTATAGAGGTTAGCGCTAAGAACAAAAACAAGTTTATTAACTGGTACAATGCAGTCCTCAGAGATCCAGTTCCCAATTTTGCAAATTGTCAGGGAAAAACAAAGGATCACCTCTACTGTTGTTCCATGTGAAGAACACGTTTTTTTGCATCAGTTTAAAAGGTGTGCCTTTTAGCATCTTCGTGTTTTATGAAGACCTGGCAAATAGTTTTCTCCCCTCCAAAATTAAAATATCTCCTTTTGCTTGGGTTTACGTAAACCTGTATAGCCTGGATGT
Source organism: Apteryx rowi (assembly GCF_003343035.1). NCBI lineage: Eukaryota > Metazoa > Chordata > Aves > Apterygiformes > Apterygidae > Apteryx > Apteryx rowi. The sequence goes on from NW_020450786.1 coordinate 353,098, forward strand.
CTGTGAGAAACTGGGTGATTACTGAAATTCTCACAGCACCACCCTCAAAAAATCTGAGCGACTGAACAGGAACTCTTGACAAAATCTAGGGGGGAAGCTGCAATACCACAGTGCCCTGAGAAATCTCTCGTCCCAGTTTTCTAGCTTTTCACTCCATTCTGTGTCAAGAGCAGGAAAATTTAAAGGCAAAAATGTGCAAGTGTAATTAGCAATTACCAGTGGCTCTGCTCTGCCACTGTAGTGGATAGGTTCAACACACTGTGAACATTAGTGACTCCTCATGCAGAGTTGCCAGAAGTGAAGTTGTTCAAAACCATGTCACTTTTGAAAATCATGATCAAAATACAGGGTGTTTAAAAAGGTACAGCTAAGCAGATACAAATGAGTTCCAGGATTTCCTTGCTTGATAGAAACCCCCTCGCCCAAAATAACACAGACACATTTTTCTCTTTCATAGGTTATATGTAAACCATACACGCATTTCAGAAGTATAAAGGCTGTGTTTTCACAGGCCCATTAAAAAAATATATTTACATTTGTGGTGTTCCCTGCTGTGATTTCTTAGAGTCGGGTGCCTGATGTCAGGCGCAGAATTCTCGATACCCTGTTACACGCACCCATGTTGTTAAAGGATCAGCAGTAGGATCTGAGAACAGAATTCAGAAAAGCCAGAGCATTCAGTAATGGCATGTATGATAGATAGTCACTGTTGAAGAGAGGAACACTTTTCCAATTTTGTCTGTCTCCTAGAAGTAGGCTTCTCTGTGAAATTCATATCCTGAAGTCTCCTTTTGCACTCGCACACATATGTTGTGCATTTAGGTACAGAAAACTGCATCGCTCTTCTTTTGAAGCAGGACTCAGAATAGAAAGCTGGGGCTGCCATTGTGCCAGGAGTCTCCTGGCCAGAGCTTTGGGCCAAAGGTGTGGGCTCAAGTCCCTGCTCATCCTGAGAGGATTCAAGCCAACACTTTCTTGGAGAGTGTCCTGTCTGCAGGATGGGGGACCCGGTCCATCTCTCCAGTTGAGAAAAGCCTACCATGCAGCCTGAAATGCAAAAAGTGCTGGGTGCAGATGGGAAAGCCCAAGAGGAGTTATGACTCTGTAGTCCAAGGTGGAAGCTGATCCTCTCTTTGGTTTTGGTTCCTACCAAAGGAGAGTTTAAAATTCGATTTAAGACCATGATTGGATAGATCACAAAAACGCTCCCATGATCAAGGGCTAGAGCCCACGCCTGCTCCCCACCTGCCTTGGCCCCTGAGCAGGCCCAGCCCACCCTTCCCAGCAGCCAGCTCCATCAGTGGGCAGCACCATCACTCTGGGTTTGCTTATACAGAATCTGTAGGAATATTTGGTGAGGGATCCCAAACGTGGGTACATCACACCTGTATCCAAACACATGGCTACACCCCAGACCTGCTCAGAGGCCATGTATCCAATAGTCCCCCAGGAGACGTAGGCATGGGACACCTGGTTTTGTGACTCCCAGGTGGCCGCTGTTGAAGAGGAGTGCCTAGAAGTTCACCTGAGCTGAGATGGTGGTGCCTCTGGGCACACACAGTGGCACAACTTCAAGCACTCCTGTTGCATTTCTGCCTTTCAGGAGCTGGAATGTGATAAAAGGTAAATGACTTCCTGACACTATAAAAAGCCTGTAAAAAAGTGCACATGCAAATAGACTCAAATACTTGAAATTCAAATTCCAATAGTATATTCTGTGTCCATTCTTTGTTACTATTACTGAAACTTTTTTTTTTTTTTTTTTAGAAATCATAAAGATTCATGCTTGGCATTAAATTGTTACATGATATAAAATCAATTTCAGATGAGTGAATTTTTACTATATATGTCCTGGGTTTAGTTTCTTGGTTATTTTTCGTAAACACATTTTACATCTAACTACCTCAGCTGCCTTTTGTTTTGTTTTGGCACATACAAAGTCATGCACTTTCTATATTTGGGGAGGGGGGGAGGTTCTTTCCATTTTGAATAACCAGGTTCAAAGCCATGTTGATCAATTTATAGAGGAGATCAATTTAACGAGACGTAATTATTAACAGTTGCAGAACATACATTTTATTTTTAGCTTCTGTTGGGGTATAGTTTAACTATCCAGAAAAAGAAAAAAAACACCATAAGCTGCTTATTAATTTGCCTTAAAAAATGTGTGCTCTTTCCTATTCAAGTTGTGTTATTTAACTCTTATCTTGTACACAATTTATGTGACAAAAACTAAAGTAACAGTTGGCAGATAAATAGCAAATTGAACAGAATGGACCAATAGTTTCTCAGTTCTCTCTTGTAAACTGTTGCATTATACACTGATTGTGCTAAAATAATTGTTACTGTGCTTATACTCCTTAGTCACCATTGCAGAAATAAAGTTATGGAAGATCACATTCGTGTTTATGGAACAGTGTAGATATCCCCCAAGTACAAGCACAGTAACTTGAGGTGAATGATAATCACTGCAGAACTTGTGCTTTGACTTGTAAACATTGTAAAAATGTATTTGGTATTTTATTTGAAATGAAGAATCAAAATAGTTATTAAAAAATCTTCCTGTAAATATATATATTCAGATTCCATGTATACAAACATTCCTTTAGAGTTCAGATTGTGAAGAGTGTCTTTATTGGCTAGAGACTACTGTCTCCCATGGCAGTGGTTACATGTGCTATAGTAAAGAACACAGTGTGTGAAGTATTTGATGTACTGCAGTACCATAGTTCTTTTGGTCTGTTAAGTAAGTTGCAATTTGTGATGAAATGAAGTTGAAAGTAGTGCTTCATACTAACAAATTTCCTTGGTTACAACTTGATTTTTCTTGTAAAACTTAAAAGGAAAACTTGAAAATTTTATATATTTGGATTTTGTAGATTTTTTTTATTTTATTGCAACACAAGGTACCAAAATCATTAAATAAAGTACACTGTGGTCATTTTACCATATCTCTAGAGTCTTTTTTAAAACTCTTTTGCCCTGGTGAATCAGCAAAAGCATGCCTCTGAAATTATTACTGAACAAGACCAAAGTTGACCTGCTTTGAGCAAGGGATTGAACCAGATGACTTCCAGGGGTCCTTTCCAACATTAATTATTCTAGGATTCTAGGCAGTATTATCATACAACACAATTCAGCTCTGTTGTATCTGTGTAAATTCATAATAATTTGTAGTTTACAAGTTTTATAGAGCCGGTCTGAAATTACAGCAAGTAACATAGCAGAACTCAGTTTTCTTCAACAAGGATTGTCCTTTAATAATTTATTTTGGCTTTTATACGCATATACTAGAACCTTTGAGAAATCTTAATGGGTGAAACCACATAACATGCAATGCTCAAGCCACAGAATTATTCCAGTGCTCGTTTCTTCAGCAAGCACCTGAATAGCAGGCATTTCCCTGCCAGGATCCTATGGAGTCCCACACACAGTCAATAGAAACCTCCACATAAGGCAGAGGTCCCTGAGCGCAGAGGCAGTGCAGGCAGCTCCCAGGCTACCTCAGAGACCTAGAGGAAACTCAGTGTCTCCATGTGGGACCTGGACAACCCTACAAGCCCAGCAGACTGCCCCAGGAAACTGCCCCAACAGGCACCTCGGCCAATACAAGTAGGGTGCTCCGGCCACTGTGGTTGGTTGGTGGTGAACTGAGCACTGTTTCCAAGGCAGGACTCCAGAAAAGCTGCCTTTTGCCCAGGGAGTGGGAAGGCTCCTTGGTCCATCAGAGCCGAATCTGCCTCCTCTGTGGGAAGCTGGCTCACCCCTTGCCCCAGCTATCTGGCATGGAGCCACCTGCCCCTGCGAGAAGCCCACAGCACCAAAGAGGGGAAAAGCAAGAGGGAGCCTTGGTGATGAGGATGCTCCTTTGGAAAGGGGAGATTTCTGGCCTCTGCTGTCAGGGCTAGTTCAGCATTTTAGCCACAGCTAATACAAAATGAATGAGAAGCTGTAGAAACCTGGGACTCTTCTGTCACCTAAGAAGTCCTCTGCTCACTGAGGGACAGAAGAAGGTGCTCTGTTGCTTTTATTCTCCCTTCAGACTCCTGAAAGCATTACTATTTGCAGTGCAGTGAGCCAGGTCAAGAAGCTGGAGAAGGAAGATTGGCCTCATCCCAGCCTTGTCTTGAGTATGATTCAAGAACAACTTCCTGGCCAGAGGCAGCTTCCTCGAATTTAGTCCATTCAAACCCCCTTGACTCAAGGAGGTTTAGTTTCTTCTAGTCCTGCCTTATTGGCAAGTACTTTAATCACTAGGCTATTGCACAAGTTGTTGATGTCTTTGGCAGCATCTCTAATGGCTTTAATAGCCCTCCTGGATTTTCTTGCAACTTTACAATGTGCAATGACACCCCAAGCAGGACCGAGAATTTGTGCAACAAAGGGCAGACCCAAATCTCATAGCCTTTCTATCCCTTAGCCAGGCTCCTGCTCTTTCTTCTTAGATTGTTGGTCTCTCTTAGACCATCAAGAAGGGCAGACAGGGGAAAACAACCCATGAGTTATTTAGCTGGAGATCGTATTGGCTTTATTTTGGAGAGCGCTCATGGCCTGCAGCACTTCTTGTCTCAAATAGGAGCTGGGAATGCTCAGTGGCTCTGAAAGACGTGGCCCTTCTTTTTCACACTGAATAGCCAAAGCACCTCGGTGCCTGGTGTAATCAGAGGGGGCTTTTGGACCCATCAGCTTTGACTCCTGCATCCACAATGCCCTTTCTCTTTGGGACACAACTCGCATCTCCCTGTATGAGAAGAGGTTGTCCTGAATAATGAGCTGACTTTGAAATCTGCTCTGAAGACAATTCTATCAAATAAGTAATTGTGCTGTTCCCCTTAAATCAGTGCTCTGTTCTAGCTTCATCATGGTCTCCTCGAATACAGACAGCTTTAATTTTCTCCTTTTCAAACTCAAAAGCAAACTAGCTATTTCATAACTTTTAGTTACATATCAGAATAACAAGGAACATCTGGAGACTCCTTCAGATTGAGCGAGCAGCATAATGCAATTCACCCATTCCTTACTGCATTTGTTTGTTCCTAATGATCTTTTTTTGCTTGTCTGATGATTTTATAACTCTTTCAAGATTCTCCCTTTAAGGCTTTTTCTGCTTTTGTTTTTGTCTGTTTGTTTATTTTAAATGCCTGTTTGTCTCTGATATTTGTTTCTGTGCTTTCCTTTGGGGATTTGGTTTTGCTTTCAGCTGTATTTTACCATCTGTTATGTCTGAGTCTGCATTTCAAATGCTGTCACCTTCTTTTGCCAACTTTGATTCCAGCTGGCTGCGACAGTGCAGTGGTGGGAGAGGAGCTTTCTGGTTACATTATACCTGTGTGGTATTTCGTCAGAGGTCTGTTGTCCTGAGGAACGTCCTAACAACAGCCTGATGAAAGCAGGGACGTTAAGCCACATATAAACTTGTTTGATTGGTCTGAGCATTTCATTGTGTTCATTATCATTTCATCTGCATCCTGTGTCATTTTTTGCCTACAGGTTTATTACAGAATCGTAAGTGCTGCCTTGGAATTTCCTTGGCTTTTATATGTGATTCCACCTAGCCCATATTTTCAAATCAAGAAAAGCCAAAATGAAGGGATCCTGCCTTAGCTGGGCCGTAGTGTCTAAGAGCACTTGCCATTTTTAAGCAAGTATTTTAAGCCTCCAAAGCAATGCAAAGAATTGCCATATACTTAAACTCTGTTACAGCATAAAGCATATAGTATATCTTAATGATAACCCTTAATGAACACCAAATATCATACCTGTGTGAGCAGTATACACAATACAGTGTACTGTGTATGTAATGGAAAAATGAGGCTGTAGTTTAAGTTCTGTGTTACTGTATATAGGAGGAAAGGGGTTGTCTTGTCTTCTGTGAGAAGTACTGGTACTCATACACAGGGGTTACAGTCCTCCCCACTTCCTCCCAGCTGACAGTAGGCAGGACACTATTGGTAATTAAGAATAAACATGCCTTACAGTTATATCGTTCTTTAAGGTGAAATGAACTCCTACGTATGACCTGTAGCTAGTAATTAATCAAGTTTAGCCTTTAGATGGGCTTTTGCTTTTATATTTGATCTGTCTGATGTTTAAAGTTACAGCTCTGCAACTCTATTCTATTCAAAATTCTGTCTTTGATTTCCTCCATATGAATTGCTAGAATCAGGCATTTTAATAAAATATGCAATTGAGCTAGGAATGTTCTTGGAAACTTTGGGATCCAAATAATGTTGCCCCTTAGGTTCTTTTTCAGTGCTCAGTTAAGGCCTCTGACAAACTACTGTTTGTTTTTCCTCATCCTGGTAAGACTTTAAAATGTGGGTTGGGGAGCAGGGAACCAAAAGGACAGTCTCTGATTTGCCTGATACAGCCATCCAGCCACTTAAATGGTCTCATCTGCCACAGTAGCGCACATTTAAAAGGTCATCATGGCATCGTTCAGCACACAGGCATTGCTGCCCAGGCTGGATTCATGTTACTTGCTGGCCGCACAGAGAAGTACTGAAGAGATGGCATTTGAATTCATACAGTAAGACAGATTTCTAGGGAGATGCTGTACCTCTTATTAAGTTAGCTGGTGTATTTGGAAGAAAGCAAGCAAGCTTTTGGGCTCAGAGTCTCGCTGTTATTTATGTTATATCTGCCTAAAGTCATGGGGCAAATACACAAAGAATCTGTGCCTAGAGAACAAGGTGTAAATGCGTAGCTCGGCGCGTGCCGAAGGAGAGGGCAGAGCCAGGGAGGAGATGCCGCCTGTCAGAAGCCAGGCGGAGGGTGAGTGCTGGAGCTGGATGCCACTAGCTGCTGCACTGGCTGGAGTCACGATCTGTGCTCTGCTCTCTCCGGGTCCCGCACATCCGAGTTTTAAACAGAGGCTGCAAAGAAGACTTTCCCATACTGTTTTTTTCAGAACACATCAGGCTGCATGAATAAATTGCTCCCTATGTGCCAGCTTGCATTGCTGCTGTACTAAACAGCAAGGCACTGACCTGAGCATTTCTCTTGCTGCAGCTGTCAGGACATGAATGCAGAATTTGACATTAATGCTCAGAGAAGCCCAGCTGAAGTATTCAGAGGAATAGCCTCTGCTTCAGTGATATGGTTTTCCACTTGTGCCAAGACAGCAGTGCTTCTAAATTCTCGTGCCGATAATGTTTCTGATATCAGAAACACTGGCTGCAAACTTCCAGCCAATATGCCTGGGGAAAAAAGAAAAAGAAGTGAGCCAAAATGTTAGCAAATCATCTGTCTTCTCACTGTAAGCTCCCCTGTGCAAATATCCTTGAGTTTGCCCTCAGGTGCCTACAGAGGAGATGCAATGTTCAGGTTTTTTCATGGCATGGATTGCCCTGCCCTAGACAAGCGAATGGAGAGGTGGTGCCCATGCAAATCAAGGCAAACCTTACCAAGGCAGTTATGGAAACAGGCTTATGTATTTTAAGTGTGAAACAAGCAGGCCTGGGACCAAGCGGCAGCCAGACAAGGCTGATTTCTGACTAGCTAGGGCCTGATTTCTGGGGATCAGACATATAAGAAAAGTTGTCCTTTCATCTTAAAAAGGAGCGTAACCGCACTATCTGAGCCACACTGAGCCATCTTGCATTTTGATAGCTTTTCAAACTTAAGACAGCCTGCCTTGCTAAATGTTAACCTCTTTTTGTGTCACAGGCTTGGCGCTGACCGGGGGCAGCTAAGTGTTTCCTATGATTACGGTTATAATGGGGCAGCACAGCTCTCTAAACAAAGGGGCAAAATGGACAGGAAAAAAAAGTCCAAAATCTTGTGCAGAATCCACGTTTCCATATCTGATGGATTTTTGTAAGACTGTGAATCCTTGGGAGAAAGAAACCTTCATTTTTTTCTCCTGAAGCATATGGTAAATCCAGCATACCCAGACAACAGTACGGGATCCCAGGAAGGGAAACCTGGGCCGTCGGTATGTGAATTACCTGGAACCAGCCACATTTTCTTGATCTTATTTATTTATTTATTTCAAGCAGCTGCCAACACCCGCTGCACCTCTTAAAATTGAGTTTGCCCCACCCCAGCAGCGGCACATTTATTCCGGGATGAATCACCACTGCCTTCCTCCCACAGGCAACCTGCCTATGTTCAGCCAAGCCTACTTTGATCTCCCCAGATGCACATCAGTGGCTGTTTCCAGCAGTTTAGTATTAAATCTGATTCAGGCTTAGATGGAAGCAGATCTGCCCCTAAAGAGCCTATACCATAGGCTCTTCTGTTTTCCTTCAGCTGCATGTCTCCTCTGCCATCTCCTGCCTGGCACGCTGCCCAGGGAGGTGCAGTCACTGTCGAAACAGGACTGCTTGCCAAAGAAATGAAACTTCTCTCAAAGGACAACCCTGGTACAATGATTTCAGTCTTTTTTCAAGCAGTCCCCACTCTACAGGTAAAATTGCATCTGTGGCCATGCTCCTTTATATTTGAATGTATCTGTTTACTTCCTCGTCAAACCTGCTTTTTCTATGTGTTTTACTCTGGAGCTCAGGAAGATCAGTATTGCCAACATCTATTGAGGCAGGGTCACTATTCTGAAACCTAAGAAGTGTTTCAATCTTAATTGCACTGATGTGAGCACACTGCTAATATGGATGCTGTTTTCCATTGTAGAGGTGGGACCTGGTGCGCAAATTCATAAAGGTATGCAACTTCCTAGTTGATGAAAATGTTCCTATAGCCTTAGTTCCCACATTTACAGAGAGCATTTGCATTAAAATCAGGAGCTAAGGCTCCGGAAATCATTATTTCCTTGCTATCGCAGTATTGCCCATGTTTTGTTGCATGGTTTGAAGAGCCAATCAGTTAGAAATCAGCACATCCACAGAAACCAGTTAATGAGAAATGATTAAGTATAATGACAAAGCAAGCATGAAAGCTATCATCTTGACATTCTCAAAGCCAAAGGCAGATTGAATAATACTGGTCTGCTATTTGACTTGCAACAGGAGCTAAAGTAGGTTCCGTGTTCCTATTTATACAGAAGAAACAGGGCATCTCACATACACACACACACACACACACACACACACATATACATAGTGCTGTGTAAATAATAAGACTAGACAGTATCTGCTCCTGCAACCATTAATGGTCAGAAAATGTTAAGAGTTAAGAAACTAGAAAAGATTGATTAATGCACTCCATTGACTGAGATTTTCTGTTTGCCTTTTTAGGTCAATTCTGTATTCCCATTGCTCCTATAAGTGTGTTTTGGGGCACTTGTGAGTGCCTAACCACCCACATGCTAAATTCTCCTTAATCACCTTTCCGCAGACAGCAGCAAAAGCAGTCTTCCAACTTTAAATGCCTGTCAAACCGTACATACTTATCAAGGATGAGGAGTGCTTTGCACAGCTAAATAATGAAGCGCTGGGCATGGAGTAGCCAAAGCAACTTGAAGGTGTTGTGGTCAGAAGAACTTCAGATCCACATTTGACCCAGAAGCTGCACCAGAAGGGTGGAATAAATTATACAGTGTAAGAATGGAGGGGGGGGGGGGTTGGACTAGATGATCTGCAGAGGTCCCTTCCAACCTCAACCATTCTGTGATTCTGTAATGTCCATCAGTTCCTCTATTCAAGCTGCTACGCAGAAAGCTTATTTCCTCCCAGAAGCAGTAGTTGCAGATACTGTATGTATGACAGAAAAATACCAGAAGCTCTTTTTATAAAGCTTTCATACCTTGTTAGAACTGTAGTCTTCCCCTGCAAGGTGTGATCTGTGCACACGGAGACCCTAAAGATGGTAGTGGGGTGCACATGAAGACCAGAAGTTAACCAGTTTAGCTCCTCAGCCCTAACTTCTTGTGCAGCCAGGGACAGGCTGTGTCTGCTGAGCCACAGCTGCACCAGCTCTAGGCTGCGCAAGGTTTATCAGGGTACTTGATGCACTAAAAACAGGATGACTGAACCAGCCTGGCTGCTGCCTCTTCTGCTGCCCATGTTGCAAAGACTGCTCCAGCCTAGCGCAGCCTCATGCACTGCCTGCACTGCCAGGCCAACCTTAGCAGCCTTGTTACACTGTGTCTGCAGGTGCTCACGGAGCACCAGCTCTTCAGTACAGGGTTGCCACAATTCCCTAGGATGTGGAGACATGTGTGAGATCAGTGATGGAGAGAGGAAATTAGGAGGAAGCATGACTGCTAGCTTGCTTTAGAGGGGAAATAGCAACCCTTGAGGTGCTATCTGATGAACAAGTCTACTATGGAGCTGGCTACTAGACATCTTATGCTAGAGTCTACTGGCTTATTGTTTGCTCCCAAGAGGCCCTCAGTCCTGCTGAGACCTGCTCACAAGGCTGCGCTGCAGCTCTTTCCAAAGAGGACTGCACCCCCTCGCACATACCCTCATTGCACAACATGGATGGCATGTTTGGTACCGGCAACACCATCATATCCGCTTTGCTTCTCTGCTGGTTCTGGGTGTACACAGAGAGAAAAAAAGAGTCAGGAAGCTTTAATCTTGTAAATGTGACCCAAGATTGTCCAGAATTAGGACTCCAGAACTAGTTTGGAGATTGTGTGTGTGTGTGCCTGTGTTTCATTTATGGGACTTGTTTTCTATTTTTATGAAAGCCTTCAGGGACTGAACCAAATTGCAATCAGCCTTTTCTGTCAAGCTTGTTCTCATAAAACAAAATAAAGATACCAAAAAGTCCATTTGGAATATGCAACTGTACAGGCAAAAAAACATAGCTAAGCAAGCCTGTAACTGCCAGCTAGTTAGGAAAATTAATCCATTGCAGTATGGACAGGAGAAAATTCATCCATTTCAGGATGGGGAAGACATTTTAAAAGCCCTAGTGGATCTGCCAGGAGAGTAGTTTTTACACAGTAAGGAGAAGTGTGACCATTCAAGAAGCATCTGGCGTGCTGGCAGCTTCATCACAGCAGTTGAAACAGGAGCTCAGAAATGTTTTTACATATCTTCAATAGACTTTAAAAAAATCAAAATGAGAACTGCTACATGTTCATTGGGTTCTACCTTCCCATTCCCTGATGAGAGTTAATTGAAGAAGGATTGAAGCTGCTCTGGTATTGCAGAAAAGTCCAAGGGGGCAGAGAGCATAGACCTGACCATAGGAAAACACGGTTAGGAAACCAGAAAAGCAAAACTCAGTCTGGAATACACGAAGCTCAGGCATATCTGCAACAGGATTCATCCTATTTCATCTGCCACAGACTCTCTGTAAAGATGACAAGAAACTGCAAAATTTTACCCTCCCCAACATTTGGTACATTTTGTTTCCCATGAACAGGAACTAAGTGAAAAACAGTTCAGTTTTCTTGCCTTTTAACTTTTTAAAAGTTTTTTGTTAACTTTTAACATCTTCTCTGCATAATACAAACTCTTTAGTGTTTTATGTAGAAGTTTGGCATCTCTTTTTTCCAGAGTATGCAGTGGTTTTAGCTAGAAAACAGGAGCCACAGGCGATCTGAAGAATCCATACTTACACTCTCTCCAGTTATAGCTACTAATAGGGAAGCTAGGGACTGATGGTCTTACTCTCATGTGATGGCTGTGACACATGGGCTGGTAGAATAGACCTGCTCTCCAACAACTGACTCAGCTCCATAGTGAGGAGAAAAAAGCTGAGCCTGCCTTATAAATAGCCTGATGTTAATTCTAAATTGCATCTTATCCTCTTCTAATGTTCTACGCATACACACACACACACACACAGAGCAAGCAGAAGTGTAAGCATATGCTTTTGTTTAAGAAAAAAATCTCCCTACAGTTCAAAAGTTTATTACATTTCTGGCCAATTTTCTGACATGGAGAAATCATTATAACAATTAAAAATATACTTCAGGAAGCAAGATATGGCATGTGCTCAATGTATATTGTGACAAAAACTCAAGATAGTAAGTGGTGATTTTGCAAACAGTGCCAGTACAAAACAGATTTATTCAAAAAGCAAACAAGCAAACACTGCAAATAACCCACAATGAGAAAAGTAATTTGCTTTGAGACCACGATTCATTTTGGCTAGCTCTGAACTAGAGAAAAAGAAAAGGCATTAGCATTATTGATCTACACCATAGAAACACCTTATCTTTGTTGCTGGCAAGGACCTTAGTAGACAGAAAGTGAAGTGCATAGAACTAAGAAAAGTGATATCAGATTGTCTGATCAAGTTTCAGCAGAAATGTTTTGGAGGATTATTTTGCTTACTATGTATTTTCTGTGCTATTACACTCGTGCAGCAGTTCCATACATCCCTACATTTATCTTTGGTATATTTCTTTTTTGGTGCAAAAATATCATCCAAAAAGTATTCAACATCTATGACAGGCTTAACAGGGATTAAGCACTGCAGGGCTAGTAAGAGTTAAAAGTCACTGTAGCTGCATCTTTCTCTTCAGAGTAATAGGATGAAGCAACATAATGGGACACTTGCACAGCAAACCCAATACCAAATGAACGGCACAACTGTGTTGACAGTGCTGATTACCTGCTCTAGCTTGCATGTGCAGTGGTTAATTTCATGCAAAAGCATCCTAATATTAGATGTTCAGACTGTGCTCTGCTATTGCACAACAAGACAGTAAACTGGCCAGTAGGAGGTTTGGGTCTTGCTGAGAGATAAAGCTAAATACCTGTTGGTACAGTAGCCTACTTCTATTTCCAAACAAGCTAAAAATGCATGTCCTGGTTATGCTGTTTGCATGAAAGAAGGCAAAATAAGAGAAGGAGAAGCCTGGAACGTCTTCAGCATATCCAAAGGCTAATGATATAATTCACTATCTAGTCTAATGATGCTAAAATTTCCTTTAAGTATTTCTGTCTAACAAAGAATAAACCAAATCAGCTAAAAGAAAGCCTGGTCCATAAGTTGTAAGAGTCTCTCTCCAGATCTTTCCCCTTTTTCAATGAAACAAAGGTAGATAATCATTCACCCACCAAATCTGTATAAATACATTTTAGTTTTTCACTTTTGCTACTTACTTTCTGTGTGGAATCTTAAATATAACTTTAGTGGTATTGCAGTGCCTATTAAGGCCTCCTTTGACACTCACTAGAACTGTTAAAACTCAGACCTACCATTTATGTGACTTCTGTCCATTATTCCACTATTGTCCAAATTATTTTTCCTTTAATTCATTCCTTCTGGGGCTTCTTCTAGGCAAGAAAAGCTTCTCAAGGGAATTACATACTGCTCAGAAGCACTAATAGTTCAGGAGGGGAGAGCATTTATATTTTCATTTAGTTCAAAAACACAACACAATCCCAGAAGCCTGTTCCAGTTGTCAATTTTATTTGGAAAGTATCTTCTATACATTTTAAAATATAGAAATAAATATGAAAGGTCTATACAAATATTAATATGAGCCTCTAAGGAGTACCAATACTGCACTTGATTTTTGATACTTGTCTTTGATACTTAAAGGGGAAAAAGTTGCATCAAACACAGCCCTCAAATTTAGTAAAATAAATTTTACAAAATCTAACATCACAAAGGTCTGTTCACATCTAGTGGAACCTTTTAAATTGAGTTTTCTTCTACATATATGCAACCACAACACTAAAGTATGGTTTAGTCGCCTTTGAGAATTTCACAATATAGACTGATTTAACACTTTCCTCAAGCTGGACAGTAAAAATAAAGTCATACTTAAGTTGTACTCAGATGTAGTATTTTGGCATTCTCAGTTTTAATGATACACTGTGTTAATGCAATATTTTTGAAATACATTCCAATAACTTAAAAGGACACAATCTTGTCTTCAAGTAAAACCCAAATCATTAAAACAAACAAACAAACAAACAAAAAACTTTGAAATGGGTATTTGTTTTTACCAAACACAATTTTTCCCCAAGCTTTAAAACATTTAGTTCAACACCACATAAAATGCTTTTGATATTTAAAAAACAAAAAACAAAAACACCCCACATAAAACAGGTGAGCTTTGGGGGGTTTGCAGGTCATATTTTATAGAATCTTTCCCATACAGTGATTTTATTCTAACATAGGGCATCATCCACATGCACTTATGTAACTCCATTGATTTACAATTGAAGGAGTATAAGGCAAAGCATGTGCTTAAATATTTGGAGGAATGAGTAACAACTTGAATACAACTGCTCTTTCAAAAAAAAATTTGTTTGGGGTTTTTATTTTTTTGTTAAGAAAAGGTAAAAAAAAAATCCAACATTATTGAAAAAAGACCACATAATAAAGCAAAAATCTCTTTTGCCTTTCCTTAAGGATTTTGATCTCATCCCACAACTAAAGAGTTCCCAGATGTTAATTTAGGAACTGTAGATTAAACTTGCTGGCAATCAGAGGAAATATTTCAGATATTTCCTATTTAGATAATAAAAGCATAGGCTTTAGTTCAGAAAAAAATGTAATATACTATGTGTGCATAAAAGCCCAATCCTGCAACTCCTTCTGTTCATTCAATGGCTTTTATTTAAGGAAAGTGTATAAGCTTTTCCTCTCAACCCAATTTAGTAACTTACATAAAAACTATGTTTGAAGAATATGGATGTTTAGCAGATTATATATATACACACTAGATTTAAAGGGTATTTGGGAATATCTACCCTGTTTTTCAAAAGAACCACTGTTTAAAAAAAAAAAAAGTGCTACAAGTTGTACTAATTTTTCATTTCTTTCCTTCAAAATAAAGCATTCTGAACTCATGTTACTAAAAGGGACTCATTTCTATTTTAAAAAGTTCAAATGCTTGGTTCATTCTGTCAAAGGAGAATTTGCAGATTCAGTAAGACATATATGGGACAACACTCTCTACTCGGGAGTAAATATTCAACGTGGTTCTACTTAGGAGAGCGACTACTGAATCAGGTTCCGATTCACTGCTTGGGAGTGGTTTCTGAAACAAGCTTGCTTGCTTCACTACAGGTTTTTGCTCTAATCGATTTCCACTGCTACAAACTCTTTCTGAGCATACCCAGTAAAACTTCCCAGGTTACTGGAAAGTATTTTCCAGGTTTTACAGGTAGAGCTGGAGGTTCTGCACTGAAGGCTCACTGCTTCTGTCAGCAGTCTATTTTTCAAAAGCTCAACAGTAACAACCTATAGGAAGTTTTCCTAAGAGCTGTATGTTCTAGTCATGATGCTCCAGACAGCAGGACTCCAGTCAGAGGGTCTAACATTCAGGTTAAACAGCAACCACAGTTTTGGGTTTTTTTTTTTTTTTTTTAATAATAAGACAAGAGATCATGAACATTAAGACTTGCTGCGTCATTTTTACAAAAACACTTTCAAGGTAGGAACGTACTTGTCAAGAACTAAGTTTTGCCCCATTATGAATGATTTAAAGTTTGGGCTCCTGAGTTTGATATTGGACAAGGGGAAGAGCAAAGGAAAGTGTCTTATATCACAAATTATACAGCAGTATCACTAGGGCAGTATTTTAAACCTGTTATTAGAAGAGTTAATAAGTTACAAATATGACTTTAAGAACATTATAACTAGATAGTAGTTTATTCAGAGCACCTTAATCTTCTTTCTGTCGTGTCTGAAATCGTTCCATTAAAGCCCTAAATACATTTCCAGGTATTTTCTGATGTTTGTCTATTAGAGACTGGACTGCAGCTTTTGCCTGTAAGGAAAAAGAGAAGTTTTGGACAAAATAAATATCATCTTTATATTGCTGGAACATGGAAACAACTTCTGGGCTGTTTTTCATCCTTTCAAATACTGCAGAACTACTGCAGGACTAAAATACTATTTTTCATATTTATGCCCACAGGATGTGTTTGTGGGATCACTGTCAAGAAACAAACCAACAAACTTATATGTTTTACCTCCAAGCTCCCTGGCAGCTGTGTTCAATGTGTTTACAAGCTCTAGTAGTGACATGCAATAGTAAAATGAAGATGCAGTAAACTAATGAAGAGACCTAGATCCACAAAGCATGTCAGTGCCTGTGTACTGTAGCATAACTCAGAAATTTCTGTCAATGCCCAGGTTTGCAGCAGTAACACTTCTTCAGTGTGCAAGGACTTCTACACACACTCAGAAGCAGCACTGGAAACACAGCCGTCTCTTGCTTAAGTCCATCCGGCTTTTACAAAGTAATAATCCCTGCGTCCAAGTCCCCTAAAGGGGCAGGTCCAGTAAAGCACGCTTAGATCACACTTAAAATACTGCATATGACAGCAACAGTCACTTTCACTCAAAAACATAGAAGGCCAAGAAGTTAATAGCAGCCATTCTTAATATATAATAGCTCTATGGGGAACATTCAAATCCAGGGCAATATGCAAAGCTATGGGAAGGACACGCAGTAACCTTCCTATCGTGCCTAGAGAAGCAAAGACAAGTCAATTCTTAAGGCCAGAGACAGAACAGAGACCTGTTTGCTTTTTGTAAACCAGGGATCAGCATGCTCATTTGAGAGGTGGTAAAAGTGAGTTTTGGTACAAGCTCTCACTGTTTATATGAAAAAGACAGAAGCAAGTGAGAGTGGGCATTAATGTAAGACTCCAAGCATGGCTGGATGTCATTTAAACAGACACTCTCTCCCAAAAGCCAACAGTTCAGAAGCTCTATCAGACTGAAGCCATGTGCAAACCCCAACAGAAACACTCACTTTTCCACAAACAGGTCATTGGATAATGCAGATAAACATTTTAAGATGTCATTTTGCATAGATCTTATCAGAGGGTAAACAGGTAATGAGAGACAACTGAACTGATACCTGTATGGTCAAAAATAAAAATTTCTTTCCCCTCATGTGACGTTTTCACAATGCTAAAAATGACCATTTGTGAAGCTTTCAAAAACAGATATTTCAACTGCTGACTGCTTCATGACTTACAGGCTTTGCGTTTCTGCACTGTGAAAGCTATTCATAAACTAAAGCAACACAAAAACCTGACAATCCTCTCTATAAACCACCTCGGCTTGAAAAAGGGGAGCATCCACAAGTAAATTTGTTGTGTGGGAAGCTGGAGGAAATAGAAATGGGAATAGACTGTGCAAAGCTGTGAAATGATTTGGCTTTAGTTGTTTTATTGTATGGAATTTCCACAATTTGCAACCACAGGTTGGCTAAATTTGGAAGGCTTCATTAGTATCTTTCTGAAAAGGTTAAAAAACCAGAATGCTTTCCCTGGGTGAAGTGCTCATTGACTTTCTTTACCAACCTAGAGCAGGTAACTGGACATATTTTTATCTGACCGAACTTCTTCAGGCTCTAAAGCGAGATGCTTCTTGGAGCAAATACAGGGTACATTGACATTAAAAGGCCTACAACTTCTGCAAGTCCAGTTATAAAAGACAGCATTTAGGAGGAGCATTCAGAATTCAGTAATCCAAAATTTATCATGATTCCATCAACTTTTATAACAAGCTCCAAGGCAAAAGTCACTATCCTGACAAGTATATTCCAGTGTTTTGTATTAAAACAGTCAATATGTTAATTTAAACATACACACACACAATCTTACCTTTGCAGTTAGTTCCTCCGTAGTTACATTTGGTTCATATGGAATGGGTTCTCCAAGAAATGTACGAAGTTTGACTGGAAATCCACCATACATAGGAACTACTGGCAATCTAAGATGCTCATATAGCGACCTAAATATTTCTAACATGAAAGAATTTAGAGGGAAGGAGTGAGAAGGAGCGAGAACAAGAAAGAAGGAGAGAGAATAAGATTATTCCGTAAAGGTTTTTTTTCACCAGTATGTTTTAAAATAGAAACTGGTTTGTCAGGTAATCCAGCCCCTGCCCCAGCTTCTCAAGCAATGTCATCTCAAGTGCTATTCTACCCTTGACTTTCATTTAATAAAAAATGTATTAATGCTAATGTAAGACTTGTTTCACTTTAGAATGAAATCTGTCCTCCAAACAGTAACTGCAAAGAAAAGAGCAGGAGAAAAATCCAGTAGCTGCCTCTCTGGAATGGAAGGCTACACAATACAGGTTACAGTTCAACTAATCTTACAGGTTAGTTTAAGAAACTACCATTGCTGGAAGACTGTTCTGTTCAATCCCACTGAGGTCTAAAGGATCAGGAACAGTCATATCTACCTCAAAGACAGTCATATTAAAATGCTGAACTTGCTCTTTCTGACCACACACTGGTTGCAGTGAAACACTACACACAGAGGTAAAAAAAAACAGGTTATTTCAATCCGCTCTAATCTTTCTCTCTCATGCCACTTCCTAAGCATCTGTCCCAAACATCACCAGAACACATTTCTCACAGAATGGGTGCTAATATCATCTCTCTCAATTTTAAACAAGAAATTCCTTCAACTGAGTGTTGGTATAAGAAAATCCTTACTGACTGGGATGTGATTTCTTCTGTATACAACTTGTAAGAACAAAGAATATTCCAAAACTACTGAAACTGGAGTAATACCTCCAGCGATCAATAGCATGTTAGTTAAATCCCTCTAGTACCTCTGCTGTAGAATACAAGTAGCATAAACATTTTTGGCTTAAATTTCTTCTAGTTTGGGAAGATTCAGATTAGTCTGAGGCCCTGCAAACCCTAGTACTTCTCCTGAACACAGCAACTGTTAATTGCTGTTTATTTTTCTAGAACCTGAAGAATGCGAATCTTTCTGCCTGTCTACATTGATGCCTGGCCTTTCTCCACACAGTGGAGAAAGCTCCTAATTAGAGGGTAGAAAGTTAGGGAACTGTTTTGCCCTAGAGTCCTCTGATGAAGATGATGATGCCACACTTGAGGCAGAACACACTGCGTGGAAGAGACTGTTTTGGCCCTCTCTGCCAGACAGCAAGTTGGAGAATGAAAAAAAGAGGAGTTTGACACTAGCAGATCAGCAGAGATGTGGGCATCTAATTGTCCCAGAGGTGGATCTTTCAGGCTTATACCCATCTATTAGTGTGCTCACTGGAATCCCCAAAGAGGTGAGGAAAGAGAAAGACAGCAGGCAAATGCAAGGTTTTGTGCCAAATAGTAAACTAACTATGTATTATATGTACTTCAG
Organism: Apteryx rowi; assembly: GCF_003343035.1. Lineage (NCBI taxonomy): Eukaryota > Metazoa > Chordata > Aves > Apterygiformes > Apterygidae > Apteryx > Apteryx rowi. Next base: position 372,057 of record NW_020450786.1, read on the forward strand.
ACCACCTAAAGTTTAAGTACAGGTAGAGGTGTAAGCACAGAGCTTTAAGAGGACATTTAAAGAAATTAGTCATCAGTTGCAAACCCTTATGTTTGCCTTGCTTCTTAACAGGCTGCAGAAAGCCTAGAGTTGGCCTAGCAGATATAAGCAGAAAACAAACAGCAGTCTAAATGTATTTGCCTTTGTTCTGGTTCATTTTTCCCTCCGCTCTTCTACTCCATATGTGAAGACCCTTTGCTATGCAGAGAATAACTTACATGAGCAAATACTTCATCTACTGCTGGTATTAAATACAATATATAAATAAATATAATAACATGTATCCATCTCATTTAACTCTACTAGAGAGTAAACCTCAAGAAACAAGACTGTGTCAAATCTCAAGTTTATACAGAGATTACTTCTACAGAAATAGGCTAAACACACATGGAAAAAATAAACTACAAAAAAAAATAAAATATCTTACTTATTCCTCCTAATGTCCTAATGCCTTCTCGAACATTTTGTGTAAACATAGGAATGATGGGCTAGGAGGGAAAAAAAAAAAAGAAAAAAAAAAAAGGTAAGAATTTAATGAAGATAGTACTATCTTAAAAAAAAAAAAAAATCTATCTCACTTAAACCCAAAGGGCAAATTAATTTCAGAAGCGTTTGTCAGACAAGGACATACAGAGAGCAAAACAAGGCTTCATAAGTTCTAAAGCCAAAGCAATGAGGTTTCAGGCTGGAGAATAACATCAGCTGACAGCAAGTTACTGTTCCAGAAAGTCTATTTACTTCAAGCAGTGCAGGATTTTTAACACTTATGGAGCATTTAGGCTTCCCCTCATCTAGCAGCATTTGCACTTTTGTGACTGAAGGGCTTAAGCCTTTTGACTAATTTGCAGTTATGCTCAAAGGAAAGCAGTCACATGATTGAAACCCTAGACTTGTCTGATTTGTCTCTGCTCTGCTGATTTTATTACTTCACACATAATGTGTCATTGCAAATGAATCTAATTTCTGCAGAAGAATATTTGGAAGACTGTGATTAGTTCAAGCTTTTATTGGAAGCTACAAAGATCTTTCAAGATTTACAAGACCTGGTGGGGGCTCTATTATATAAGGTTTCTTAATATCAAATTATAATGGATGCTCATTTTACACAGCAGCATCAGAAATACACAACTCTACAGGATTTTCAAACATCCAGATTCTTTCAAACTTTTTATAAAGGCATGGAGATGAGTTAGCAAATTAAAATTTTTATACAGGTAGTAAGAAATTTGTTAAAAAAAAAGAGTCTGCAAATAATCCAATGCAACTATAAAGAATAAAGAGAAGTGCAGTTGCCTACACTGAATGGCAACATATTTCTATATTCTGGACCATCTTCTTTGGAACATCTTACTTTTGATATACAGGTACAGGTAGAGATTTTTGCATATACCAAGCTTGTCTATATGACAAAACACATTGAAAAATTCTGGCAAACAAAATGCTGAAACAAAAACAACCTCAAGAAGCTGAAGGTCCCAATACTGATATTTTAGGCACGTTTTCCTTTCCTGGAAGGGTTATGGTTAAAAGTGATTTAAAGTTCATCTTTATCCTACACAAAGTTATTTTCCTTGCTTTCAGCCTGCCTCCAACACTGTTCCTACTTTACTGCATCCCTCAATTATGGAAAACAGCGCAATGGGAACTGAACATACATTCAAATGAAATAACTAAAACAACCATAGCTGAATCCCAAGTACGGCCTTTCACATGCTATTACAATATCCTAATAAAATCTAAATTTGTTGAAAATATCCTGTTTAAACTGCATTATTTTCCTCCTAAGCAAAGTGTCACACATGTAAATTTGGATCTTAAAAGTATTCTATTCATGTATAAAACCCAGAGTTTTACCTATTGTCCAACAGAGACTGGTTAAGCATAAAACTCTTGATGTGATACTCCCTCCCCCCCCCCTTTTTTTTTTAATTGAGGCATACACAGACCTGTGGGCATATGTACACACCTTCCAAGTACAAATACAGAATGAGAGGGCCTCTGGTCTGAAAGGATTATTAAAATAGTTACAACTCAAACATATCATACACATATGTGCCTTGCTCAGTTGGTCCCCTATGAGTAATTATGTTTGGTCAGCAGGTAGATAATGTTATATATTAAGCAGAACTGAAGAGAAAATGTTCACACTAGTGAATAGCATCTCCTGCTGCTGCTGTAAATATGACCTAGAGGTCCCTCACTACCATAAAAATGGCAAAACGGTATATAGCGACAGTGATTCTAGTATGAGTACAAAGGCACAGACAGAGAGTATAGGTCTGCAGAGTCTCAGAGCGTGCTTCAGCAAAGGGGAAATATAACTACTGATGTATGGTTGCTTTGCAATCATTCTGGTCAGAGGTTGTGCCTTTACAACCCTGAGCAGGTATGTGCAAAGCAGCACAAGCTTATAACACAAAAACTGTCCTAGATTTCATCTCTCATTCTTTTAAGACTTGTTGATTTCATAGATTTCCTGATCATAATATTCTTAGCTGATTCCAAAACCTTCTTATCAAAAGGGAGAAAAAGAATCTTGAAATTTAGTTATAAGAGTAAGTACAGCATATTCAGGACACTCAACAATGTAACGCCAAAATATCTGATAATCAGAACAGCTTCCCTGGAAGAAAGTATTAATAAGTTAGCATTCTTTGCTTCTCTTTTGTGATCTGTCACACTTACCACTTTTGCATCAATGGCCACCTGAGCAAAGCCCTTTCGATTACCCCACATAACAACATATGTCTCATCACTGAAGAGTGCTTCCCGAACTCCACCTGGGGAAATGGCTACCAGATGGCCCTTCTTCAGAGCATTGACACATTCTTCTTTTGATCCATGCATAACTCCAACTACATCAAGTAATAGCTTAAAACCTGTAGGATATGATAATATTAATTCAGAAAATGTTAATTCACTTTACCATTGAGTACACATTCCCAAAACAGAACACAGTGGCTAAAACTTAACTTGTCTAATAACCTATATCCCCAAATCAAAGATGTTTCTGGAGGTGCTGAAGCGTTAAGCTTTGCTTGTAATTTTCATCTATCAAGTTGAAGATTTATTTTTTTCAGTGGCTTGTTGTCACAGTAAAGGCAGATGCTATCTCACAGTCAGGACTGGGGG